>NC_041388.1:590852659-590935338 GCF_002162155.2 Triticum dicoccoides | reverse complement strand
GGGGAGTTTGGCGCATGGTTGGTTTCTCCAAGTGCAGTCCCACGTGTTAGTGAAGAGGCAAGCCGAAGCGCGTTCCGTTTGCGTGAGCCGTGTGTAGGACCGAACGTGTGTGGGGTGCAATGCGACCGCGACAGGAGTGCTGTGAGTGTACCACTTTTTTCCTTTTAAACTAGGTGCTTCGCCCCCTCAAAAAAAATCTGTTGCTTCGCGCGATCCATCGGTACTACTACTAGTAATCCGGTAATCCCGACTAAAACGGCACGGCCGGGTCTTTTCCCGCGCGATATGCTGGGAGGTTGGCTTAGTTGGGTTTTTTTAGGACGAGTAATGCTACCCCTACATAATCCCAGCTACGTAATTAACGTAATGTGAAATGTGTGAGCTGTTGATTGTAGATTGGGGGGAGGGAGGGGCCCACCACCATGAAAATCAGGGGAGGAGAGAGAGAGAGAGGCAATTTACGTTAACCCTTTTGTAGTTTCCCGTAGATGTACAAAGATGTGTCCGATCCTGCAATATAGGCCGCCCGATCTATATCTAACGGATAGAAAGGAAACTATGACAATTTACCCGCACTCCTCTCCACATTTGCAGATAAGGCTTTCCCTCGTTCATCCTTTTCTCCCACAAGATCTTGATCTTCCATGCAACGCACGGGCATCTTGCTAGTACTCCTACAATATGTATATTATTGTGAAAGTTCATATACCCCGGCCGAGATTAATGCAAACACGGCAGATATTCATTACATTTTGAACTTTTATAGGAAAAAAAATAAAAGAAACCCAACCCTAAACCTATTCTACATCGGCGACCGACGTCCTCCATCTGTGATCTTCATGTACGGGGGCGGGGTTCAAGACCCATGAAGTGCAGGCGCGGTCTCTGTTGAGGAAAAGTAGAACACGGGAGACGGACCGGCCAGTTGGCACACCATGCCCTGTCACCTCCCATGCCCTACTCATCCTCGGAGGAGTCCCCGACCTCGGCGGTGCTGGATGTTGGACGGCGGCAAGTAGGACGCGTGGCTAACGGTGCTCCCGTCGTCGGCCACCAGTGTGGCCACCGCTTGTGCGGCGACTTGAGCGAGGGCGGCGACCTCAAGCTCCGTCCCCGAAGGCAAGCTCTCCCGCAGAGCATTCGCGCTTGCGGTCATGGCGGATGTGGTTCCAGGTAGGAGGATGATGCACTATGGTGTGGAGGTTAGCTGGGCATTGCCGCTTTAAGTAGCGCATTCCGGTGAGGCCAAGCGTCCGGGTGTGTCATTAAGTCGCCGGAGTTTGTTCTGCGGGCACCGAGCCTCTTAATGACGACATATGAACGGGCGACATAAATGCGGGCAGCTGGCGCCGGGTGGGAATGCACCGTGCAACGTCGCGAGGGATGAGGGTTTTGGTGTGCCAGGGTAGTCAGCTGCGGTCGTGGCAACGTTGGAGATGCCCTTTGCTCACATGCGATCCCCGCATGTCATTGAAAAAGCAAGATGACCGGGCATGGTCTCAGGTCCAGAGGATGCAGTTGGCCATGCTACTCCACTTCGCGGACGCATCGCGGCGCCCCGTGCATCCTCGACGAGCCGGGTGTTGGGGTGTGTTTGGATTGTGGCCAAAGTGCACCTTGCCAAAATTTTGGTCATGACCAAAAGATTGGTCTTTGCTTGGATGGTTGCCATTTTTTTGGCATGCCAATGAACTCTAGCCAACTCTAGTTCATTTTTCTTGCCAATGTCGGCCAAATCATGGGCAACCAATACCTCAACCAAAATTTTGGTCATGACCCAAAGATTGGTCTTTGTTTGGATGGTTGCCATTTCTTTGGCATGCCAATGAACTCTAGCCAACTCAAGTTCATTTTTCTTGCCAATGTCGGCCAAATCATGGGCAACCAATACCTCAACCAAAATTTTGGCTACCCAATGCTTTGATGGGGCAACCTTGGGCACAAACCAAACATACCGTTGGTCGTGCCACAACACTAACGCCACCCTCGGCAAACTGAAACCGACCGTGTCTAGCGAGGATATGAGCGTGTCGCTCACCGCGGTCGCCGTGTCCAGAGGCGGTGCTGGAGCTGCACCCCGTTGTTGGCCCCAATGACCCACATGAACGGTTGTCGGTGGCGAGGAGGTCGTGGGCCAGCTCCTCCATTGGACTAGTCTGCGCTACATCGTCCCAACGGGTGTGCCCCACATGTCTGTTTCCCTGTTTTCCCGGTCATATTTGAGCATCAGTGCTCCCCGTTGCGCATTAGGCCTTTCACTATGTAGGCCAAGCGAGACAATTTATTGTTTATTTGAGCCGTTCAAGTATAATCATGTGGTGTTTGCTTATTTCTCATTCCTCTCCAACCCTCTTCTCCATCGATCATGTCGCCCTCTAGTCGAGTCCATCCTCCCGCATGCCTCATTTGAACATTCCACCGAGTATCATTCGCATGTACCCACCCTAGTCCTCTTTCAATAGATCTCCGGACCTCGAGATGAAATCGAGAGGGAACGAGTGGGGGCACGTAATACCTAAGGCGGATTCAAAATTTTGAACCAGTGATCATAGCATCCGCAAATCATATATAAAGGGTATTCAATGTTCGTTTCATTTTTGAACGTACAATATACTCCCTCCTATCCTTTCTAGTTTACATATAAGTTTTATGTGTAGTCAAAGTATATCTACTTTGATAAAAAAGGTATCAACACTCAACAACGCCCAATCAATATTGTTAGATTCGTACATACTCCTAGATTTGTACTCGAGATGGTTTCCAATTTGACTATTGACAAGATTAATAGTACATGAGATGTATAATGTGAAAACTATATCATTGGAAACTCCTTTCACATACGAATTTGACCATATGCTTTGTGTAAGTTGCATGTCATATATTATTACTCTAACATTTGGTCAAAGTTAGCCTCAAAAAACGCATTAGACCCTGTATGCTTTGTGTAAGTTGCATGTCATATATTATTACTCTAACATTTGTGTAAGTTGCATGTCATATATTATTACTCTAACATTTGGTAAAAGTAGTATAGTGGAAGTGGATCCTCTAACGTAGGTATCCCTGCCTTACCCTCCCTTCCGGTCACTTACTGGCGGACCCCATGCTTGCTAGGCCCCGCATGCCAGTTACTCAATGGGTTCGGCCACGTCAGGGGATCCTCATCCGTAGTATACTCCCTCTGTTTTTATTTACTCCACATAAAATAGAGGGACTGGTGGTATAATAAATGACGTGGGCGGGGGAGGGGGAGGGACGTTGGTTTGCTCTCAACTGCGGTCCCACAAGTGAGCGAAAATGCAAGACGAAGCGCATTCCATTCCCTGAGCGACGTGGAGGGTCCAGCGTGCCGGGCTGCAATGCTAACGCGAGAAGAGCGATGTACAGTCAAAACCAATTGACCGGTCGTCACCGGAACCACTATTCACACCAGAACCTTCGCTGTTCGGCCTACGCCAGCCACTGCCCTAAAACCACACCAAATCTCCAGCCCATTCCCCCACCTTTTGATCCCCTAGCCCGCATCAAGCGTCCCCTAGTTCTCCGGAAAGCCATGGTGCGCCGCAAGATCACTTACTACAAGATGCCGATGCCGGAGCGCCGCGTAGAAATCACGGCGGCGGTCGGCGCCACAGACCTCCTTTCCCAAGCTCGCTTTGCGGCGGGCCAATCCCCGAGTTCTCTAGAGCCAAGCTATGAGGAGGAGGAAGCCGATCCAATGTTCATGGCGGAGGTCGCGGCGTAGAAGGCCTCTGATGGGCATGAGACGATGGACGTCGACTTCGTGCCGGCGTCCGAGTCCCCCATGGTGCAGGCGGACTAGCGGTTCAACATGGCGATACTAAAGGAGGACCGGGAGGCAGAGGCTCAACTCGACGTGGAGCGCACGCATGCCGCTGCCATCGAGGCTCTCCTGCAGGCGGAACCAGATGTCGTGGATGTGAACCGGGCGGCGGAGGCTCAACTTGAGGTGGAGCACGTGGATGCCGCTGCCATCGAGACCCTCCTGCTGGCAGAACCGGACGTCCTAGACTTGAACCGGGCGGCAGAGGCTTGACTCGACACAGAGCGCGTGGATGCCACTCTCATCGACGCCCTCTTGCAGGCGAAACCGGACGTCCTGGACTTGAACCGGGCGGCAGGGGCTCGACTCGACGCAAAGCGCGCGGATGCCGCTGCCATCGAGGCCCTCCTGCAAGCGGAACCGGACGTCCTTGACTTGAACCGGGCTGTGCTCTCGTCCGTGCAGAGTGCCCACACGCTCTGCTTGAATGAGTAGCTGGAGGCCGAGGACAACCACGGTGCGGAGACACACGTCGTCAGCGACGGCTGGTTCGCGCCGGCAGCCAAAGACGACGAGGTCGTCTCTTTCCGCGACAATGATAGTTTTTCTTTATGTTGTTGTTTTTATGGATCTTTTGCTGTGTAAAACAATATATTTGTTTTGCAAGTCGCCTGACTTGGGTCAGTCTACCATTTCAGGCGGTTGGATGAATATCCTACATCTCCTAACCCTTCTTTCCTTCTTCCTCACCTCTTCTTCTTCCCCAACAGACCACCACACGGGCCGTACGGATACTCCCCAACATGCGGTTGGATAAACATACTCTATGAACGAAAATGATGTGTCAGCGATAGGATGGCTGAGTTTGGTGTGTTCACATGCGACAGCACGTGTCAGTGAGGGTGCGTTCCCTTGGTTGGGTTTGCAACGTGCAGGAGCGACTGTGTGAGGGTGCGGTGCAACCGTGGCGTGCAGGAGCGACCGTGTGAGGGTGCAGTGCGGCCGCGATAGCCGTGTGCAAGTGTACCTCCTTCTCATTTTGAAAACTTTAGGCAAGCTTGGCAAAAATGTGTGGCGAAGTTTGGCAATGCAAGGCCTAGACCCAAATAGGATAAGTACGTACGTACTAGGAGTACTAGTGTTAAAAAAGAAAGCCTGGGTTTTCCTTCACGGGATTTAATCGATACAAATCCTCGTTTCACGTGTCAATTAATGCGTATTTTTTTCTCCAAAGACCAAAGAGATAACCATCTCACTCCTCATCGCTTGATTAATGCAGCGCCAGGCCAACCAACCTTCTCACTTCCGCATGCATGCAGGGGATATTAATGTCTTTGGTTGCTAACCCCATCAATTTTGCCTCGACTAGTGTTAGTGGCCCTTTGCAAATTGTAATTTTGATATACTGGCCTAGTGTACAAAACAATGGAGGTAGTAACTATATTTGACTTCCTTCCCCATTGCGGCGACGTCAACGATATTTTTTTTGGTGGTTTGGCAAAGTGCGTTCGACGGAGAACACCATTGAGGGAGACCACGGTAAGTCGTTCGCAAGTGCCGCCTGCAAGCCGAGACAACCGCCTTATTTGCACACAGGAAGTCCTTTACTAGTACTACTATAACTAATGCGGTGAGATGGCTTCTCGAAGAAGACGATGGAGAAGCGGAGTCAGCGAAGAGTGAAATGATGGTTGCTTCATCCGTGCTTTTGTGATTTGACGCCTCACTGCTTTGTGATTTGTGATAGAAGGGACAGGGGAGTAGACTCTGTGCTCTATACTGTACTACATGCGTCCAAGCATGGGAGAAAGAGGAGAGACGTTGCATTTTTCTATTCCTTCAATCAATCAATCAAGGAGCTTCGGTTCCATCTTTTTGGCTTTGGCAACACCGTCCACAATGGTTCCCACGATGCCAAAAGCTATTTTCACATTTGGCTACACATTGTGGATGCCCTTAACCGTTCCGCTTGGTTTTGCTCCTGTGTGCTATCTATACTAGGGATGGCAATGGGTCGGGTTTGGGGCGGGTGGAGCTGGTCCAAATCCAACCCGTGACCCATCTTCCTACCCTCTGCCCATCCACCAAATTACCCATGGGCACAACTTGTGCCCATGCCCAAACCCGCTGGATACCCACATACCCATGGAGCTCCATGGGCACAGAAAAGTCAGCATGAAGCCTTCCCAAAGATCAAATTAGCTCATTGTCATTCACTCAAAAATGAGAACATAAGCTACATGCATAAGTAGGAAACAAGTAATACGATGAGTCCTTAAGTGTGACATACTAGAGGTTGATTCTGCAGCATATAGCTTATGGCACCAGTTGCATATTGCCTGCCATTTTCCATTGATTCGCTCTTTCTACTATCGCTGGCATATCGCCTCACATGATGTACGGGTATCCATTGGATATCCATGGAGCACAAACTATAACCGTGCCCAACCCGGCTGTTCGTGGGTATCCATATCCACGTATCCATTACTGCGCGCGCTGCTGGGTCCCTACTGTCATCCTCACCATGTACAGTCATCTCCTTATTCCTCTCAGTTGTTGACCATGTTGATAACACCGGAGGGCGGCGCCGCGGCGAGCGAACCAAGGCGGAGGACGATGGTGAGGCCTCGGACAGGAACGAACAGGAACCGGGGCAGATCACAGCCAGCCGTGGGAGGCGGGAGCAGGCGGTCCCGCCGGCGCTAGTTTGGCTTTGGCGGCTCGAGGAAGAAGAGACTGAAGAAACGCGACATACGTTGAATGTCAATCCAACGGTCAAGGTTGGCACAATCATTTTGTTGACTAAGTAGACACCAAGTAGCATACTTTTTTATATATAGGAAGAAAACTGCGAGGAAAATGCATTCGTCTGCCGTCCTCCTCACAGGGAACGTTCGCCACATAAGTGACTAGCACCCATGGTTTTCAACCGAGAGGTCTTGGGTTCGAGTCCCAGGAACTCTCAATTTTATCCTCCTTCCTTCCTCGCAAAAAAGGGAAAGAAAATCAAAGACTTGGGAAGGCGTACAGAACAAGCTAGTGTACCAGTAATGAGACGTTGCCAAGTTTTAGAAAAAAGAAAGACGTGCTCCTGTAGCTGGTTCGAATCCAAACCTAGACTATGACTATATATGGTGCTATGCTACTCTGCAAGTAATGAAACTGACATATCCAACGCTCGCTTCTCCTCTTCTCTACTTACTCTGCCTAGCATCAGAAGCTCTGGCTGCAGCAACCATGTCCGCTGGCTGCTCGTCCACCTGCTCTTCAGCAGGCAACAACCAGATATGCGCCAAGTCGCAACCCATACCATCGCCTGTGGGTCTCATCACACCCTCGCCGGCACGCGCACCACAGTCGATTGCTCATCGGAACCCGCTGCCGTTGGTGTGGTGCCACTGCTGCAAATCACACAAAGTCATCCGTCGCGTCTCAACCACAATCCGCAACCCTGGCCGAGTCTTCTACAAATGCCCGAATCATGGGGTAATAATATGTTTAAGTGTTGTTCTGCTGCTTTTAGTTGCTGATTTTTTTAATAGTTTGGTTGATGATCTACCAATTTGATTCGTGCAGAAAAGGGAAGATTCGTGTGATTTGTATTTCTGGGAAGTTTCTGATGTGGGGGAATGCAACTACGCTGATTACTTGGTTAGCTGATGAATCCCAATACCAGCAGGTTGCGGTGTTGGACAAGTAACTGAAGGAATGACAGAAGAGGAAGATGCAGAGCAGAAGCTTAAAGATGCAGTTCCTCTGATCATGGCCAAGCAACAGTTGCTGAACGGCCTTGACAGCAATGAGGAGATGAAAGAGCTTGTGAAGATTATGGGCAAAATCGATGTGCTCTGTAGGATGATTGTCTCTTTATTTGCAGTGTATGTAGCACTCGTGATGTATTCAGTGGCTACGACATGAGCACTTTGCTGAAACTAGTAATGAATGAAACCTGTGTAGCAGGCTGGGCGTAGTGTTCTGAACATCTAATGATTTCTATTAATGGAAATCAGGGGGTATCCCCTTTTGCTCATATACATAAATAGCAGAGGCCCTGTCGGGTCAGCTTTGTTCTCATTCGAAGATGTCGAGCAAATTGCAGTCCAACAGCAAACTACGTCATCAAATTCAAGTTTCACAGCCAAATATGAGTACAACTAAACAACAATTTCATCATTTTTTAGTTGTCATACAATCACCAAACACAAACCAGCATACATAACAAGTGATGTTCTCACAGCAAAATACTAAACAACATGTTCATCAGGTTTCAGTTGTCATAACAAACACAATTTCACATAGTAGATAAAAAAGCCTTCTGACAGGCAAATACGACAAAAGCAATGTAATCATCATCCACAACAGTAGCGTCAACATCTTCGCCATGTGTATCAGTCTGAATCGTAATTCCCCATGGTGTCATCTTCTTCTTCGTCCTCAACGTCCTCGAACGTTGGCTTCTTCTTGATCAACTCTTGTATGTCCACAGCACGACAGACAATCTTTTCCCCGGCGTCATTGACGTGATGTTCTCAAAGATATTAGGAACATCTGTGTTATCTTGTACATCAGGAGTAGTGTAAGCATCATCTTGTTGTGCAACTTCATTAAATGAATTCCTTTGCTCAAACCTTTGCAATACTCTCCAGTCATCGCTACGTGCAAATGTGTCTTCCAAGAAAAATATCTGTGTTGCTTGATTTATCAAAATAAAAGGCTCGTTGGTTTGGTACACCGCCTTGACATTGATGGATTTGAAATAATCATCAGCTCTAGGTTTTGCGATCCTGGAAAACAGGTTATACCAACGACAGCACAACAGAACCACACACCGATGATCCTCGAAACTGGAGATATACTGCAACTAAATAATGTCTCTTATGTTAGCATCCATTTCAGTTGTCTCTTTGTCATACGTATCCATGCTCATGATGGCACTGTTTTGTGTCTTCCTGCCTTCGTCTCGTGCAAGGGTGTTGTAGCGCACATCTCCAACAACGCAAGATTCATAATGTCTTACCCGAGTATCAGGACCCATTGCTAGTGAGTAAAGGGCATCATCAACTGCCTTCCCATCCTCCCGCATCTTCTTAACCTATGGTTAGAAAATAGACAAGCTGATCATCTTATGTACTCAATATATTAAAAAAACTGACAGTGCACTTCAAAAGCTTACATGGTTCTTGAACCATTTCGCAAATCCTGCCATAACCAGTTTGTCAATGTTTCTTGGATTTTGCGGCAGTAACTCCTCTTTGTAGATGCTGCACAACATAGTGATCGCGTCAAACATCTAAATATATAAGAATGTGCTGCAAGTTTAGTAGAATACGACGTATAAGCTGCAGTACTGCACTTACTTGATATAAGGTAGTATCTCAAGACAGTTATTCAACACATACCAAACCATTTTGTCCAAACCTTTAGGTTTGTCCTCTTGCCGACTCTTCCTTGTAACTCGAATAGAATAATCAAAAACATTGAGCCCGGGATTGTCTTCACCCACCTCTTTGCTAAGCTGATCAGCTGTTTCAATGTATTTTGAGCAGAATGTCAACGCTTCTATAGCAATGTAGGCCTCTGCAATGGAACCCTCGGGTCTAGCTCTGTTCCTAACATAGCCCTTGAAAGTGCCTAGCCGCCTTTCAATAGGGTACATCCAGCCATACTGTACTTGACCTCTAAGTAGTGCCTCATCAGGTAGATGAATAGACAAATGCACCATCACATCAAAGAAGGCTGGAGGATATATCTTGTCAAGGTCGCATAGGATAGTTGGTATCTTGTCTCTAAGATGCTCCAAAGCATCTATCATGATATTCCTACTGCAGAGTTCCCTGAAGAATTGTCCCAACTCTGCAACTGCTCTGTATAAGTCAGGGCGGCCCAATCCTCTAAGGATAACAGGTAAACCCTTTGAAGTAGGACGTGGCAGTCATGAGTTTTCAACCCTTATACCTTGTTTCCATCTGCACTGACTCTCCTTTCAGGGTTGGAAGCAAATCCATGTGGGAATCTCACACGTGACAGGACCTCACATAATTCTTTTTCTTTTTACCTTGTTCAAGACGTACACAGCTGGTGCCATATCTCGTGGTTTACCTTCATCTTGCACCTGCAAATCCTTTCTGATACCCAGGTGTGTCAAATCAATCCTATATTTTAAGGTATCTTTCATCTTGCCTTCAATATTAAGAAGTGTGCTGATAATGCTGTCACATATATTTTTCTCGATGTGCATCACATCAAGATTATGCCTCAGATCCAAATCTTTCCAATACTCCAAGTCCCACAAAGTGGACCTGCGGGTAAACAATAATCTCTCTTCTACCCTGCCACGATTCCTTTTTCCGCTACCATTACTAGGATGGTTTCCTGGTGTAATATGCCTGACCTTCTCTAATTCCACTTGCAACTCATCGCCGGTGAGCCTCTTTGGCGCATCATAGTTTTCATGCTTTGCATTGAACACATGTCTTCGGTATTTTCTAGGATGCGGCTTGTCCTTGGCAAGGAAATGGCAGTGTCCAATGTAACAGATCTTGCTAAGTATTGCGTATGACAGCGGATTCCTGTCATAGCAAACACATGCATTGTAACCATGTGTCGTTCGCCCTGACATAGTGCCCAAAGCCGGATAATCATGGATGCACCAAATTATAACAGCACGCAGAAAGAAATCAGCTGGTGGGCTGCTATATAGGTCTCAAGTGAGAACACCCTTCCATAACTATTGAAGTTCCTCCACAAGAAGCTCCATGAACAAATCAAAATCCTTTCTAGGACTTTTTGGACCTGGGATGAGCAAGGCCATCATGTAGTTTGATTCTTTGGTGCTGACATTTGGAGGCATGTTGTAAGGGATAACAAGCACTGGCCACATGCTATATGTGGCGCTCTGGTAGCCAAATGGGTTAAATCCATCTGAAGCTAAGCCAAGTGTAATGTTTCTTGGTTCAGTAGCAAACTCTTTGTGTTTATCATTGAAGCTTTTCCACTCACTACCATGAGATGGATGGCTCATTACATTCTGATCTTTGTACTCCTGGTTCCTAGAATGCCACAGTACATCCTCTCTTGTTTCAGCATCATAAAACAACCTCTGCAATCTTGGTGTAATTGGAAAATGTCTCAGAACATTATGAGGAATCCTCTTCACAGCATCGCCATCTTTCCATCTTGATGATTTGCATTTCGGGCATTCACTTAAGTTGGCATAATCCTTCTAGAATAGAACACAATTATTCTTACAAACATGGATCATATCATATCCAATTCCAACTGCACGAAGGAAATTCTTCATTTTACTGTAGGTGTGTGGCAGCTCAGACGCATCTGGGAAAGATTCGCGGAAAGCAGCCAACATCGCATCGAATGATTTGTTGGTCATCCGCTCAGATGTCTTCACATGAAGAAAGGTGACTGATGACCCACAAGTATAGGGGATCTATCGTAGTCCTTTCGATAAGTAAGAGTGTCGAACCCAACGAGGAGCAGAAGGAAATGGTAAGCGCTTTTCAGCAAGGTATTCTCTGCAAGTACTGAAATAAGTGGTAACCAATAGTTTTGTGATAAGATAGGTTGTAACGAGCAACAAGTAACAAAAGTAAATAAAGTGCAGCAAGGTGGCCCAATCCTTCTGTAGCAAAGGACAAGCCGGAACAAACTCTTATAATAGGAAAAGCGCTCCCGAGGACACATGGGAATATCATCAAGCTAGTTTTCATCACGTTCATATGATTCGCGTTCGATACTTTGATAATTTGATATGTGGGTGGACCGGTGCTTGGGTGCTGTTCTTACTTGAATAAGCATCCCACTTATGATTAACCTCTATTGCAAGCATCCGCAACTACAACAAAAGTATTAAGGTAAACCTAACCATAGCATGAAACATATGGATCCAAATCAGCCCCTTACGAAGCAACGCATAAACTAGGGTTTATGCTTCTGTCACTCTAGCAACCCATCATCTACTTATTACTTCCCAATGCCTTCCTCTAGGTCCAAATAATGGTGAAGTGTTATGTAGTCGACGTTCACATAACACCACTAGAGGCTAGACAACATACATCTTATCAAAATATCAAACGAATACCAAATTCACATGACTACTCATAGCAAGACTTCTCCCTTGTCCTCAGGAATGAACGCAATTACTCACAAAGCATATTCATGTTCATAATCAGAGGGGTAATAATATGAATATAGGATCTGAACATATGATCTTCCACCAATTAAACCAACTAGCATCAACTACAAGGAGTAATCAACACTACTAGCAACCTACTAGCACCAATCCCGGACTTTGAGACAAGAATTGGATACAAGAGATGAACTAGGGTTTGGAGATGAGATGGTGCTGGTGAAGATGTTGATGGAGATTGCCCTCTCCTGATGAGAGGAGCGTTGGTGATGAGGATGGTGATGATTTCCCCCTCCCGGAGGGAAGTTTCCCCGGCAGAACAGCTCTGCCGGAGCTCTAGATTGGATCTGCCAAGGTTCTGCCTCATGGCGGCGGAGTCTCATCCCGAAAAGTTCCTCCTTATTTTTTTCTCATCGAAAGACCTCATATAGGAGAAGATGGGCGTCAGAGAGCCACCAGGGGGCCCACGAGGTAGGGGGGCGCGCCCTAGGGGGGGCGCCCCCACCCTCGTGAGCAGGGTGTGGGCCCCCTGGCCTTCATCTTTGGTGTGGATTTTTCTTTATTTCTTTTAAGACGTTCCGTGGAGTTTCAGGACTTTTGGAGTTGCACAGAATAGGTCTATAGTATTTGCTCCTTTTCCAGACCAGAATTCCAGCTGCCGGCATTCTCCCTCTTTATGTAAACCTTGTAAAATAAGAGAGAATAGCCATAAGTATTGTGATATAAAGTGAAATAACAGTCCATAATGCGATAAATATCGATATAAAAGCATGATGAAAAATGGACGTATCAACTCCCCCAAGCTTAGACCTCGCTTGTCCTTAAGCGAAAAGCCGATAACAATAAATATGTCCTCATGTTTAGAGGTAGAGGTGTCGATAAAAATAAAATACGGACATGAAGGCATCATGATTATTCTCATAACAGCAACATATATAGATTTTGTCATATGATTACTTATGTTCAAGTGATGATCTATTCACAATGCAAAAGTGTAAATCATAAACCTTATTGGGCTCCAAAAAACTACAATCTCAGTCATTGAAGCAATTGCAATTTATCATAACACCGGAAAGAGTCTATGTCAGAGCTAAAAAGCAAGTCCACATACTCAACTATCATTTGGTCCTCCGTAATTGCCAACACTCACGCGATACTTGTGGTTACAGAGTTTTAATCGGACACAGAGGAAGATAGGGGCTTATAGTTTTGCCCCACAACCTTTTACCTCAAGGGTAATGTCAACAATAATGGTTCATGCTCCCCTACATCCAATTAGATATATATATATATATATATATATATATATATATATATATATATATATATATATATATATATATATATCATGTTCTTTCCAACATGCTGAGCTTGCCAAAGGATAAAATGAAAAAGAAAAGGTGAAGATCACCATGACTCTTGCATAAGGTAGAAGATGATAATAAAGGATAGGCCCTTCGCAGAGGGAAGCAGAGGTCGCCATGCGCTTTTATGGTTGGATATATAAAATCTCAATGCGAAAGAACGTTACTTTATATTGCCCCTTGTGATATGAACCTTTATTATGCAGTCCGTCACTTTTATTACTTCCACATCACAAGATCATATAAAGCTTATTTCTCCCACACCAATCAATCATACATATTTAGAGCAATTTTTATTGCTTTGCACCGATGACAACTTACTTGAAGGATCTTACTCAATCCATAGGTAGATATGGTGGACTCTCATGGCAAAACTGGTTTAGGGATTTTGGAAGCACAAGTAGTATTTCTACTTAGTGCTGAGAATTTGGCAAGCATGAGGGGGAAAGGCAAGCTCAACAAGTTAGAGGATCCATGACAACATACTTTATCTTAGATATAAGAAATACATAACTCATTACGTTGTCTTCCTTGTCCAACATCAACTTTTTAGCATGTCATATTTTAATGAGTGCTCCCAATCATAAAAGATGTTAATGATAATATATCTATATGTGAAAACCTCTCTTTCCTTATTACTTCCTATTAATTGCAACAATGACCAAAGCTATGTCTGCCAACTCCCAACAACTTTTAATCATCATACTCTTTCTATGTGAAGTCATTACTCTCAATAAGATCAATATGAACTTTTTGTTTCTTTTTATTCTTTTTTCTCTTTTCTTTTATTCACCCAAGATCATGGCAAAATAATCAAGCCCTTGACTCAACACTAATCTTTATTATATATAGCTCATGGACTCGATTACATAGAGAGATCATAAAGCAAAACTCAAAACTTGATCATGCCATAATTTTTTTCTACTAGATCATGATACAACTAATAGGATCGAACTAAGAAAAACGGTAAAGATAGGAGTTGTGATTGTGATACGATACCGGGGCACCTCCCCAAAGCTTGGCAGTTGCCAATGGGAGTGCCCATACCCATGTGATTATGTCTCCTTGGTTGGTGAAGAAGGTGGAGGTGTTGTTGATGAAGCGGGCTTGTCAGCCATCTTCCAAGGCATAGGTTCACCATCATAGAAGGATGATCGAGTCTCCGGAATCCTCGAATCTGCAGCCAAACTCATTCTTTTTAATGTATATTCATAATCATAGTTTTGGTTTTGCAGGTCATAGATTTGGGCTTGGAGGTGCTCGATCTTCTCATATAGCTTGAAGATGGCCTCCTCAGTGTTCTTGGCATCCGGCTTGTAGTTGTTAGTGAACTCTGCGAGCATCGTGTGGCTAGCATTGATTCCACGCTCCACCATCCCCTAGCACTTGAAAATTTGTTGCTCCATTGCTTCGAGCCTCGTCTCCACGCTTCCGGTTCCCTTTGGTCCCTCAACATCGTGGATGTGCAACAACCCATCACGCATCTCAATGGTTTGAGGGTGTCGCAGCACCTCCGCGAGGTTAGGGTTTATAACCTTCTCGAAGAACTTGTCCTTGGAAGCACTTGGGGACATCATGATAATCTAGATCTGTCAGAGAAACAGCTCGAAACAAAGACATGAGATTTTTGCGTGATACGGGAGTCAAAACCTTCGAGGGATTATATAATGAATTTTTACCGACCAAAATACGTAATGTGCAAGAAAACGGAGTCCGGAAAGAACACGAGGTGCTCACGAGGTAGGGGGGGCGCGCCCAGGGGGTAGGGCGCGCCCACCACCCTCGTGGGGTCCTCGTGTCCTTCCCGGACTGCTACTTATTTTTCTATTTTTCTAAATATTCCAAAACGGAGAAATATTGCCTTAAAAATGTTTTGGAGTCGGTTTACTTACCGTACCACATACCTATTCCTTTTCTGAGTATGAAACGTTCCGGAAAGTGTCCCTTATGTATTCCTCCAGGGTTACGGTTTCAATAATATTGGTTTCAACATTTATGGGATTACCTGAGATATAATGTTTGATTCTTTGACCGTTTACCACCTTCGGATTTGTGCCCTCGAAGTTGTTGATTTTTATGGCATCGGAACGATAGACCCCTTCTATAACATAGGGGCCTTCCCATTTAGAGAGAAGTTTTCCTGCAAGAAATCTTAAACGAGAGTTGTATAGCAATACATAATCACCTACATTAAACTCACGCTTTTGTATCCTTTTCTCATGCCATCTTTTAACTTTTTCTTTAAACAACCTGGAATTTTCATAAGCTTGGGTTCTCCATTCATCAAGTGAGCTAATATCAAATAACCTCTTCTCACCGGCAAGTTTAAAATCATGTTAAGCTCTTTAATAGCCCAATATGCCTTATGTTCTAGTTCGAGAGGTAAGTGACATGCTTTTCCATAGACCATTTTATACGGAGACATACCCATAGGATTTTTGTATGCAGTTCTATAAGCCCATAATGCATCATCAAGTTTCTTGGACCAATTCTTTCTAGACCTATTAATAGTCTTTTGCAAAATTAATTTGATCTCTCTATTGCTCAACTCTACTTGACCACTAGACTGTGGGTGATAAGGAGATGCAATTCTATGATTAACATCATATTTAGCAAGCATTTTACGGAAAGCACCGTGAATAAAGTGTGAACCACCATCAGTAATTAAATATCTAGGGACTCCAAACCTCGGGAAAATAACTTCTTTAAGCATTTTAATAGAAGTGTTATGATCAGCACTACTAGTTGGAATAGCTTCTACCCACTTAGTAACATAATCAACAGCAACTAGAATATGTGTGTATCCTTTAGAGGCAGGAAAAGGTCCCGTATAATCAAAGCCCCAAACATCAAATGGTTCAATTACAAGAGAATAATTCATAGGCATTTCTTGACGTCTAGTAATATTACCAATTCTTTGACATTGATCACAAGACAAGACAAACTTACGGGCATCCTTGAAGAGAGTAGGCCAATAAAAACCAGATTGCAATACCTTATGTGCAGTTCTATCTCTAGCGTGGTGTCCTCCATAAGATTCGAAATGACACTTGCGTAGAATCTGTTCCTGTTCATGCTCAGGTACACAACGTCTAATAACACCATCTACTCCTTCTTTATAAAGATGTGGGTCATCTCAAAAATAATGTCTTAAATCATAGAAGAACTTTTTCTTTTGTTGGTATGTGAAGCTAGGTGGTATAAATTTAGCAACAATATAATTAGCATAATCAGCATACCATGGAGTACTATGAGAAGTACTTATAACATTTAATTGTTCATCAGGAAAGCTATCATTAATAGGTAGTGGGTCATCAAGAATATTTTCTAACCTAGACAGGTTGTCTGCAACGGGGTTCTTAGCTCCCTTTCTATCAACAATATGCAAATCAAATTCTTGTATCAAGAGAACCCATCTAATAAAAAAGTCTAGGTTTAGCATCTTTCTTTCCATAAGATATTTAATAGCAGCATTATCAGTTTGAATAGTTACTTTAGAATCAACAATATAAGATCTGAACTTATCACAAGGAAATACAACTGCTAAAAGCTCTTTTTCAGTAGTAGCATAATTTATTTGAGCATTGTCTAGAGTCTTACTAGCATAATGAATAACATTTAATTTCTTGTCAACTCTTTGCCCTAGAACATCACCTACAACATAATCACTAGCATCACACATAATTTCAAAGGGTAAATTTCAATCAGGTGGCTGAACAACAGGTGCAGAGACTAATGCTTTCTTAAGTATTTCAAATGCTTCTACACAATCATCATCAAAGACAAATGGCATATCTTTTTGCAATAAATTAGTAAGAGGCCGAGAAATTTTTGAGAAGTCCTTAATGAACCTCCTGTAAAATCCGGCGTGAGCAAGGAAACTTCTTATACCTTTGATGTCCTTGGGACATGGCATCTTTTCAACATCATCAACCTTGGCTTTATCAACTTCAATACCTCTTTCAGAAACCTTGTGCCCCAAGACAATACCTTCATTAACCATAAAGTGACACTTTTCCCAATTCAAGATAAGATTAGTTTCTTCACATCTCTGCAAAACTCGATCAAGATTGCTCAAGCAATCATCAAAAGAGGAACCATAGACGAAAAAGTTGTCCATGAAAACCTCACGAATCTTTTCACAAAAGTCAGAGAATATAGCCATCATGCATCTTTGAAAGGTAGTAGGTGCATTACGTAAACCAAAAGGCATACGTCTATATGCAAAAGTACCAAAAGGGCATGCAAAAGTAGTCTTTGATTGATCTCTAGCCGACACAGGTATTTGAGAGAAACCGGAATAACCATCTAGAAATCAATAGTTTGTATGTTTGCATAATCTTTCTAGCATTTGATCAATAAAAGGTAAGGGGTAATGATCTTTCTTAGTAGCTTTATTTAATTTGCGGAAATCAATTACCATCCTATAACCTGTGATAATTCTTTATGGAATCAATTCATCTTTATCATTAGGAACAACAGTAATACCTCCCTTCTTAGGGACACAATGGACATGACTTACCCACTCACTATCAGCAACGTGATAGATTATACCTTCCTCCAGAAGCTTTAGTATTTCTTTTCTTACCACTTCTTTCATTTTAGGATTCAGACGTCGTTGAGGATCTCGAACTGGTTTGGCATCTGCTTCCAAATTTATTTTATGTTTACATAGAGTGGGACTAATACCCTTAAGATCATCAAGAGTATATCCAATAGCATCACGGTGCTTCTTCAGAGTTTTCAATAATCTTTCTTCTTCATGCTCTGAAAGGTTAGCACTAATAATAATAGGATATATCTTCTTTTCATCAAGATAAGCATATTTAAGATTATCAGGCAAAGGTTTGAGCTCAAACACGGGATCACCCTTGGGTGGAGGTGGATCCCCTAAAATTTCACCAGGCAAGTTGTGATGCAGAATAGGTTCCTGTTTAAAGAATACTTCATCTATTTCCCTTCTTTCTTTCATGAACATATCATTTTCATGGTCTAGCAAATAGTGTTCTAAAGGATCACTAGGAGGTACGACAATAGAAGTAAGACCAATAATTTCATCCTTACTAGGTAATTCTTCCTCACGATGTTGTTTACTAAATTTAGAGAAATTAAACTCATGAACCATATCATCCAAGCCAACAGTAACATTATTCTTAGTGCAGTCTATGGTAGCATTGACAGTATTTAAGAAGGGTCTACCAAATATAATTGGACAAAAGCTATCTTGCGGAGAAGTAAGAACAAGAAAATCAGCAGGATATTTAGTTTTCCCACACAAGACTTCAACATCTCTAACATTTCAAATTGGTGCAATAGTATCTCTATTAGCAAGTTTAATAGTAACATCAATATCTTCTAACTCAGCAGGTGCAATTTCATTCTTAATTTCTTTGTATAAGTCATGAGGTATAACACTAGCACTAGCACCCATATCACATGAGCCATGATAACAATGATCTCCTATTTTAATAGAAATAACAGGCACGCCTACCACAGGTCTATGTTTATCTTTATCACAAGGTTTAGCAATTCTAGCAGTTTCACCTTCAAACTGAATAACATGCCCATCAATATTATCAGACAAGAGATCTTTAACAATAGCAATATTAGGTTCTACTTTAACTTGCTCAGGAGGTGTATAAGTTCTAATATTGCTTTTACGAACAATAGTTGAAGCTTTAGCATGATCCTTTATTCTAACAGGGAAAGGTGGTTTCTCAATATAAGAAGTAGGAACAATAGGATCATTATAAGTGACAGTCTTTTCTTCAACTTTAATAGGTGAAGCTACTTTTACTTCTATGGGAGGATGATATTTAAACCACCTCTCCTTAGGGAGATCAACATAAGTAGCAAAAGATTCACAGAAAGAACCTACTATCTCAGAGTCAAGTCCATATTTAGTGCTAAACTTACGGAAAATATCGGTGTCCATAAAAGATTTAACACAATCAAACTTAGGTGTCATACCTGACTCCTTACCTTCGTCGAGGTCCCAATATTCAGAGTTGCGTTTAATTCCCTCCAATAAATTCCATCTGAATTCAATAGTCTTCATCATAAAAGAGCCAGCACAAGAAGTATCGAGCATGCTGCGATTGCTTTCAGAAAGCCGAGCACAAAAACTTGGCATAATTATTTCTCTTGAGAGCTCATGATTGGGGCATGAATATAACATTGATTTAAGACTCCCCGAAGCTTGAGCGATGCTTTCTCCTTCGCGAGGCCAGAAATTATATATATAATCGCGATCATGATGAACAAGATGCATAGGGTAATACTTTTGATGAAATTCCAGCTTCAATCTTTTATAGTCCCACGATCTCATATCATCACATAGCCTATACCATATCAATGCGTCTCCCTTCAAAGATAAAGGGAAGACCTTCTTCTTAGCAACATCATCAGGTATACCTACAAGCTTAAATAATCCACAAACTTCATCCACATATATTAAGTGCTCATCAGGATGCTTTGTTCCATCTCTTGTAAAAGGATTAGCTAGTAGTTTTTCTATCATACCCGAAGGATACTCATAAGGAATTTCATTTTCAATAGGTTCAATAGGTTGAGGAGCAACTCTTTGCTCTACTGGACGGGGTGAAGATACCCCGAACAAGCCCCTCAGAGAATTACTTTCCATAGTAACAAGTGACAGTAAATTTCAGCACACTATATAAAATTTTCCTTACCAAATTCCACCTACGAAAGGCGCTACACTCCCCGGCAACGGTGCCAGAAAAGAATCTTGATGACCCATAAGTATAGGGGATCTATCGTAGTCCTTTCGATAAGTAAGAGTGTCGAACCGAATGAGGAGCAGAAGGAAATGATAAGCGGTTTTCAGCAAGGTATTCTCTGCAAGTACTGAAATAAGTGGTAACAGATAGTTTTGTGATAAGATAGGTTGTAACGAGCAACAAGTAACAAAAGTAAATAAAGTGCAGCAAGGTGGCCCAATCCTTCTGTAGAAAAGGACAAGCCGGGACAAACTCTTATAATAGGAAAAGCGCTCCCGAGGACACATGGGAATATCGTCAAGCTAGTTTTCATCATGTTCATATGATTCGCGTTCGATACTTGGATAATTTGATATGTGGGTGGACCGGCGCTTGGGTGCTGTTCTTACTTGAGCAAGCATCCCACTTATGATTAACCTCTATTGCAAGCATCCGCAACTACAACAAAAGTATTAAGGTAAACCTAACCATAGCATGAAACATATGGATCCAAATCAGCCCCTTACGAAGCAACGCATAAACTAGGGTTTAAGCTTCTGTCACTCTAGCAACCCATCATCTACTTATTACTTCCCAATGCCTTCCTCTAGGCCCAAATAATGGTGAAGTGTTATGTAGTCGATGTTCACATCACACCACTAGAGGCTAGACAACATACATCTTATCAAAATATCAAATGAATACCAAATTCACATGACTACTCATAGCAAGACTTCTCCCTTGTCCTCAGGAACGAACGTAATTACTCACAAAGCATATTCATGTTCATAATCAGAGGGGTAATAATATGCATATAGGATCTGAACATATGATCTTCCACCAATTAAACCAACTAGCATCAACTACAAGGAGTAATCAACACTACTAGCAACCTACTAGCACCAATCCCGGACTTTGAGACAAGAACTGGATACAAGAGATGAACTAGGGTTTGAAGATGAGATGGTGCTGGTGAAGATGTTGATGGAGATTGCCCTCTCCCGATGAGAGGAGCATTGGTGATGATTTGCCCCTCCCGGAGGGAAGTTTCCCCGGCAGAACAGCACTACCAGAACACTAGATTGGATCCACCAAGGTTCTGCCTCGTGGCGGCGGAGTCTCGTCCCAAAAAGTTCCTCCTTATTTTTTCTCATCGAAAGACCTCATATAGGAGAAGATGGGCGTCGGAGAGCCACCAGGGGGCCCATGAGGTAGGGGGGTGCGCCCCCACCCTCGTGAGCAGGGTGTGGGCCCCCTGGCCTTCATCTTTGGCGTGGATTTTTCTTTATTTCTTTTAAGACGTTCTGTGGAGTTTCAAGACTTTTGGAATTGCGCAGAATAGGTCTCTAATATTTGCTCCTTTTCCAGACCAGAATTCCAGCTGCTGGCATTTTCCCTCTTTATGTAAACCTTGTAGAATAAGAGAGAATAGCCATAAGTATTGTGATATAAAGTGAAATAATAGTCCATAATGCGATAAATATCAATATAAAAGCATGATGCAAAATGGACGTATCAGTGACCATAGCTGAGAATACTGACAGCTTATTTCCTGGGGTGATAGCAACGTTGCATTGTTCCAACATGCGGGCCCACCGTTTTTCTTCTGCAGGTGAAAGTTCACAGAATGCATGAGCATTTCGTAGCATTGTTTCAATGTTGGTCAAACTCACTGCCTCCGCCACCACCACCTCCTCCTCCTCTTCCACCTGAGCATCAGGCAGATCAAGATGGTGATCTGCTGCTTCCACGTAGTCAATAACATTGACGTTCACAGCTTCACCATGATGAACCCACCTAGTATATGTGACCGACATCCCATACAAGTGTAGATGGTTTTGCACAGTTGACTGGGGTCTTGTAACTGAATTCATACAACTGCTACACGGGCAGATCACATCTGATTTCGGACCACCGTACTCAGCTCTGATAAAGTTCATGAAGTTTTCAACCCCCTCGACATATGCAGCGGAGAATCTTCAAGCAGAAGTTATCCAAGTCCTGTCCATCTGTTAGACATACAAATTAGTTCTTCTACTAGATATTACAGGAAAAACATATATGCTTTTTTATGAAGTCCAGAAAAAGATACCTAGGTTGATGTCTAAAGCTATGGCAAGATATTTGGACGAGCAGATCTAAGTAACGAAATATATGTAAAGCTAATTCAGCAAACAGATTTGAGTGCCAAATTATGGCAGGCTGTTTTAGCAGTCAATGAGGCCGAGCACACAACCATCAAACTATGAAGGCCACCGCAGCAACAAATATCGAGTATAAAATGGTGTAGAGCTATTTCAGCTAACAGATTGGCTACTAGACCATGGCAATCTACATCACAATAAATATATGGCAGGATATTTTAGCAACTAATCGGCCTTGGCATGCCATCTTAGCTAAGCAGATTGAGTGTAGAGCAGGGCAAGGAAGCTTCTTAAGCAGAGCATATTAACAGTAAACTACTTCGGCAAACAGTGAGATTAACAGCGTTTATCAGCTAACATTCAGCGCTACACCAACATGAACGGGGCCTCAGTCTAGAATGCGCATACCGTGGGAGAAGCTGACCTCCATGAGTCTCCACAAGAACGTCGCCAGCGGTGGTGGCACTGACCGCCGTGCGCCTCCACAAGAATGTAGCCAGAGGTGGCGGCGCGGCTAGAGGACGGTAGTCTACAAGAGTGTATAGTGGGAGGGAGAGGATCGCCGAACTGCGGCGCCGGTGTATCGGCGCGACGGGGAGGGCGGCTATGGCGGAGCGAATGGAGTGGAGGGGGACAGGGGGGAGGGGGGTTTGGGGAATATTATTGGCTAGTTGGCCGAAGGGCGGTTGAATCGGATTTGTGGGGAATTTTTGGGTGTGTGGGGGGGAGGATTTTTGCGCGGTGGGCGGGGGGAGTTTGGCGCATGGTTGGTTTCTCCAAGTGCAGTCCCACGTGTTAGTGAAGAGGCAAGCCGAAGCGTGTTCCGTTTGCGTGAGCCGTGTGCAGGACCGAACGTGTGTGGGGTGCAATGCGACCGCGACAGGAGTGCTGTGAGTGTACCACTTTTTTTCCTTTTAAACTAGGTGCTTCGCCCCCTCAAAAAAAATCTGTTGCTTCGCGCGATCCATCAATACTACTACTACTAATCCGGTAATCCCGACTAAATCGGCGCGGCCGGGTCTTTTCCCGCGCGATATGCTGGGAGGTTGGCTTAGTTGGGTTTTTTAGGACGAGTAATGCTACACCTACGTAATCCCAGTTACGTAATTAACGTAATGTGAAATGTGTGAGAGAGAGAGGCAATTTACGTTAACCCTTTTGTAGGTTCCCGTAGATGTAGAAAGATTTGTCCGATCCTGCAATATAGGCCGTCCGATCTATATCTAACGGATAGGAAGGAAACTATGACAATTTACCCGCACTCCTCTCCACATTTGCAGATAAGGCTTTCCCTCGTTCATCCTTTTGTCCCACAAGATCTTGATCTTCCATGCAACGCACGGGCATCTTGCTAGTACTCCTACAATATGTATAATATTGTGAAAGTTCATATACCCCGGCCGAGATTAATGCAAACACGGCAGGTTTTCATTACATTTTGAACTTTTATAGGAAAAAAAATAAAAGAAACCCAATCCTAAACCTATTCTACGGTGGCGACCGACGTCCTCCATCTGTGATCTCCATGTACGGGGGCGGGGTTCAAGACCCATGAAGTGAAGGTGCGGTCTCCGTTGAGGAAAAGTAGAACACGGGAGACGGACCGGCCAGTTGGCACACCATGCCCTGCCACCTCCCATGCCCTACTCATCCTCGGAGGAGTCCCCGACCTCGGTGGTGCCAGACGTTGGACGACGGCAAGTAGGACGCGTGGCTGACGGTGCTCCCGTCGTCGGCCGCCAGTGTGGCTACCGCTTGTGCGGCGACTTGAGCGAGGGCGGCGACCTCGAGCTCCATCCCCGAAGACAAGCTCTCCCGCAGAGCGTTCGCGCTTGCGGTCATGGCGGATGTGGTTCCAGGTAGGAGGACGATGCGCTATGGTGTGGAGGTTAGCTGGGCGTTGCCGCTTTAAGTAGCGCATTCTGGTGAGGCCAAGCGTCTGGGTGCGTCATTAAGTCGTTGGAGTTGGTTCCGCGGGCACCGAGCCTCTCAATGACGACATACGAACATACGACATAAATGCGGGCAGCTGGCGCCGGGTGTGAATGCACCGTGCAACGGCGCGAGGGACGAGGGTTTTGGTGTGCCAGGGTAGTCAGCTGCGGTCGTGGCAGCGTTGGAGATGCCCTTTGCTCACATGCGATCCCCGCATGTCATTGAAAAAGCAAGATGACCCGGCATGGTCTCAGGTCCAGAGGATGCAGTTGGCCGCACTACACCAATTCGCGGACGCATCGCGGCGCCCCGTGCTTCCTCGACGAGCCGGGTGTTGGGGTGTGTTTGGATTGTGGCCAAAGTGCACCTTGCCAAAATTTTGGTCATGACCAAAAGATTGGTCTTTGCTTGGATGGTTGCCATTTTTTGGCATGCCAATGAACTCTAGCCAACTCTAGTTCATTTTTCTTGCCAATGTCGGCCAAATCATGGGCAACCAATACCTCAACCAAAATTTTGGTCATGACCCAAAGATTGGTCTTTGTTTGGATGGTTGCCATTTCTTTGGCATGCCAATGAACTCTAGCCAACTCAAGTTCATTTTTATTGCCAATGCCGGCCAAATCATGGGCAACCAATACCTCAACCAAAATTTTGGCTACCCAATGCTTTGATGGGGCAACCTTGGGCACAAACCAAACATACCGTTGGTCGTGCCACAACACTAACGCCACCCTTGGCAAACTGAAACCGACCGTGTCTAGTGACGATATGAGCGTGTCGCTCACCGCGGTCGCCGTGTCCAGAGGCGGCGCTGGAGCTGCGCCCCGTTGTTGGCCCTAATGACCGACATGAACGGTTGTCGGTGGCGAGGAGGTCGTGGGCCAGCTCCTCCATTGGACTAGTCTGCGCTACATCGTCCCAACGGGTGTGCCCCACATGTCTGTTTCCCTGTTTTCCCGGCCATATTTGAGCGTTAGTGCTCCGCGTTGCGCATTAGGCCTTTCACTATGTAGGCCAAGCGAGACAATTTATTGTTTATTTGAGCCATTCAAGTATAATCATGTGGCGTTTGCTTATTTCTCATTCCTCTCCAACCCTCTTCTCCATTGATCATGTCGCCCTCTAGTCGAGTCCATCCTCCCGCATGCCTCATTTGAACATTCCACCGAGTATCATTCGCATGTACCCACCCTAGTCCTCTTTCAATAGATCTCCGGACCTCGAGATGAAATCGAGAGGGAACGAGTGGGGGCACGTGATACCTAAGGCGGATTCAAAATTTTGAACCGGTGATCATAGCATCCGCAAATCATATATAAAGGGTATTCAATGTTCGTTTCATTTTTGAACGTACAATATACTCCCTCCTATCCTTTCTAGTTTACATATAAGTTTTATGTGTAGTCAAAGTATATCTACTTTGATAAAAAAAGTATCAACACTCAACAACGCCCAAATCAATATTGTTAGATTCGTACATGCTCCTAGATTTGTACTCGAGTTGGTTTCCAATTTGACTATTGACAAGATTAATAGTACATGAGATGTATAATGTGAAAATTATATCATTGGAAACTCCTTTCACATACGAATTTGACCATATGCTTTGTGTAAGTTGCATGTCATATATTATTACTCTAACATTTGGTCAAAGTTAGCCTCGAAATACGCATTAGACCCTGTATGCTTTGTGTAAGTTGCATGTCATATATTATTACTCTAACATTTGTGTAAGTTGCATGTCATATATTATTACTCTAACATTTGGTCTAAGTAGTATAGTGGAAGTGGATCCTCCAACGTAGGTATCCCTGCCTTACCCTCCCTTCCGGTCACTTACTGGCGGACCCCATGCTTGCTAGGCCCCGCATGCCAGTTACTCAATGGGTTCAGCCACGTCAAGGGATCCTCATCCGTAGTATACTCCCTCTGTTTTTATTTACTCTGCATAAAACGGAGGGACTGGTGGTATAATAAATGACGCAGGCAGGGGAGGGGGAGGGATGTAGGTTTGCTCTCAACTGCGGTCCCACAAGCGAGCGAAAACACAAGACGAAGCGCATTCCATTCGGTGAGCGTGGGGGGTCCAGCGTGCCGGGCTGCAACACTAACGCGAGAAGAGCGATGTACAGTCAAAACCGATTGACCAGTCGTCACCGGAACCACTATTCACACCAGAACCTTCGCTGCTCGGCCTACGCCAGCCACTGCCCTAAAACCACAACAAATCTCCAGCCCATTCCCCCACCTTTTGATCCCCTAGCCAGCATCAAGCGTCCCCTAGTTCTCCGGAAAGCCATGGTGCACCGCAAGATCACTTACTACAAGATGCTGACGCCGGAGCGCCGCGCAGAAATCGCGGCGGCGGTCGGCGCCACAGACCTCCTTTCCAAGCTCGCTTTGCGGCGGGCCAATCCCCGAGTTCTCTAGAGCCAAGCTACAAGGAGGAGGAGGCCGATCCAATGTTCATGGCGGAGGTCGCGGCGCAGAAGGCCCCCGATGGGTATGAGACAATGGACGTCGACTTCATGCCGGCGTCCGAGTCCCCCATGGTGCAGGCGGACCAGCGGTTCAACATGGCGATACTAAAGGAGGACCGGGAGGCAGAGGCTCAACTCGACGCGGAGCGCACGCATGCCGCTGCCATCGAGGCTGTCCTGCAGGCGGAACCAGATGTCGTGGATGTGAACCGGGCGGCGGAGGCTCAACTTGAGGCGGAGCACGCGGATGCCGCTGCCATCGAGACCCTCTTGCAGGCGGAACCGGATGTCCTGGACTTGAACCGGGCGGCAGAGGCTTGACTCGGCACAGAGCGCGTGGATGCCGCTCTCATCGACGCCCTCTTGCAGGCGAAACCGGACGTCCTGGACTTGAACCGGGCGGCGGGAGCTCGACTCGATGCGGAGCGCGCGGATGCCGCTGCCATCGAGGCCCTCCTGCAGGCGGAACCGGACGTCCTTGACTTGAACCGGGCTGTGCTCTCGTCCGTGCAGAGTGCCTACACGCTCTGCTTGAATGAGTAGCTAGAGGCCGAGGACAACCACGGTGCGGAGACACACGTCGACAGCGACGGCTGGTTCGCGCCGGCAGCCAAAGACGACGAGGTCGTCTCTTTCCGCGACAGTGATAGTTTTTCTTTATGTTGTTGTTTTTATGGATCTTTTGCTGTGTAAAACAATATATTTGTTATGCAAGTCGCCTGACTTGGGCCAGTCTACCATTTCAGGCGGTTGGATGAATATCCTACATCTCCTAACCCTTCTTTCCTTCTTCCTCACCTCTTCTTCTTCCCCAACAGACCACCGCACGGGCCGTATGGATACTCCCCAACATGCGGTTGGATAAACATACTCTATGAACGAAAATTATGTGTCAGCGATAGGATGGCTGAGTTTGGTGTGTTCACATGAGACAGCACGTGTCAGTGAGGGTGCGTTCCCTTGGTTGGGTTTGCGACGTGCAGGAGCGACCGTGTGAGGGTGCGGTGCGACCGTGGCATGCTGGAGCGACCGTGTGAGGGTGCAGTGCGACCGTGATAGCCGTGTCCAAGTGTACCTCCTTCTCATTTTGAAAACTTTAGGCAAGCTTGGCAAAAATGTGTGGCGAAGTTTGGCAATGCAAGGCCTAGACCCAAATAGGATAAGTACGTACGTACTAGGAGTACTAGTGTTAAAAAAGAAAGCCTGGGTTTTCCTTCACGGGATTTAATCGATACAAATCCTTGTTTCACGTGTCAATTAATGCGTATTTTTTTCTCCAAAGACCAAAGAGCTAACCATCTCACTCCTCATCGCTTGATTAATGCAGTGCCATGCAAACCAACCTTCTCACTTCCGCATGCATGCAGGGGATATTAATGTCCTTGGTTGCTAACCCCATCAATTTTGCCTCGATTAGTGTTAGTGGCCCTTTGCAAATTGTAATTTTGATATACTGGCCTAGTGTACAAAAAAATGGAGGTAGTAACTATATTTGACTTCCTTCCCCATTGCGGTGACGTCAACGATATTTTTTTTTGGTGGTTTGGCGAAGTGCGTTCAACGGAGAACACCATTGAGGGAGACCACGGTAAGTCGTTCACAAGTGCCGCCTGCAAGCCGAGACAACCGCCTTATTTGCACACAGGAAGTCCTTTACTAGTACTACTATAACTAATGCGGTGAGATGGCTTCTCAAAGAAGACGATGGAGAAGCGGAGTCAGTGAAGAGTGAAATGATGGTTGCTTCGTCCGTGCTTTTGTGATTTGACGCCTCACTGCTTTGTGATTTGTGATAGAAGGGACAGGGTAGTAGACTCTGTGCTCTATACTGTACTACATGCGTCCAAGCATGGGAGAAAGAGGAGAGACGTTGCATTTTTCTATTCCTTCAATCAATCAATCAGGGAGCTTTGGTTCCATCTTTTTGGCTTTGGCAACACCGTCCATAATGGTTCCCACGATGCCAAAAGCTATTTTCACATTTGGCTACACATTGTGGATGCCCTTAACCGTACCACTTGGTTTTGCTCCTGTGTGCTATCTATACTAGGGATGGCAATGGGTCGGGTTTGGGGCGGGTGGAGCTGGTCCAAATCCAACCCGTGACCCATCTTCCTACCCTCTGCCCATCCACCAAATTATCCATGGGCACAACTTGTGCCCATGCCCAAACCCACTGGATACCCACATACCCATGGAGCTCCATGGGCATAGAAAAGTCAGCATGAAGCCTTCCCAAAGATCAAATTAGCTCATTGTCATTCACTCAAAAATGAGAACATAAGCTACATGCATAAGTAGGAAACAAGTAATACGATGAGTCCTTAAGTGTGACATACTAGAGGTTGATTCTGCAGCATATAGCTTATGGCACCAGTTTCATATTGCCTTCCATTTTCCATTGATTCGCTCTTTCTACTATCGCTGGCATATCGCCTCACATGATGTACGGGTATCCATTGGATATCCATGGAACACAAACTATAACTGTGCCCAACCCGACTGTTCGTGGGTATCCATATCCACGTACCCATGGGCAGAAATGTGCTCCATTCCCTTGCCCAACCGGGACGGGTATCCATGGGTATCCAGATCCATGGATAAAATTGCCATCCCTAATCTATACAAATCTCAATTATATTGATCTAAAAAATTATAGAATCGAGATTAGTAAAAAGGAGGTGATTTTGCCGCGCGGATGGCGAGGGAGGTTTCTTATTTGAGCAATGCTGCATCCACGTAATGGTTTACGTAAAGTTACGAACTGATGTGATGTGGGACTATTTGATTGGATTAAAGGAGAGGATTAGGCCCACCCCACCTTAAAATCAGGGGGGCATATATAGATTAGATGGAAAGTATATGTAGCAGTTACGTAGCCCTTTGTAAGTCTAGGATTAGGCTTCTTATTTTCGGAGGACGTTGTCTTGGCGGTTTGCTAACATGCGGTCCCATGTGTTAGTGCTTTACCAAGCCGATCCGCGTCCCACATGAGGCAGAACAACGGCAGAAGCAACACGTGGTTAAGTTGAAGAAGATGAGGGAGAAGCGGATTCAGCAACGAGTGAAATGATGGTTGCTTCGTCCTTCCAACTTAACTGCGGGAAAGGTGCAGCTTTGTGATTTGACACCTCATTGCTCATTACTACGCCGGCGCCATGACTGGGGTGGTTCACCCCGGCTGCTCTGCACTGTATTTCGGTATGGCACGTGGACCCGGTAGCTTGATGTCCCACATGTCGGCGAAAGGGACTAGAAGATTTATGAAAGCGAGCGCTCCACTCTTACGACGGAGGAGTAGACGACACGACGGCCTAGTGAACTGTCACTTGTACTGTATAGTACTATAGTTTTGCTGTTTCGCACGATCCATCGATACAAACCCGATTAAACAGGAAAGGGCGGGATTTTTCCCGCGCGGTAGATGATACTAGCCATACATTTCAAAGGCAATTTTAATGTATGCAAACTGAATAATCATAAGTAACAATATGATATATAGTAAAACTAAAAACACATATGATTTATTATGTTAGAGTGTAGTAGTAGTGCTGTATTGCATAGTTGTTAGATGTAACATGCAAGAACGTGTAGGGATGTAGTTTTGGAGGGCCTACAGAGAGAAAAGCGTAATACGGTCACCGAACTTCAGAATAAACTGATTACGGTCACTATATACGTTTTGCGGTGATTATATGGTCACTTGCTCACAGCTCAGCATCGGATTGCACTCTATTGACCGGCCAAATAGTCTGCGTGGTGCCATTTTGACTAGTTAAATTGACCATGTTCATTGTGGGTCCCACCTATCAGTTCGCATAGGCAAAAGGTCAGATAAACATAAATTTACGCAGGCGCGACAAGGCTCCAACCCGTGCGCGGGAATCACCTGGTTGTGTATGTGTCTGTCAGGGCCTGATGTGTGCGCATGCATGTGTAGGTTGAGCACTTGAGCTTGAGAGTGTGTGTTGGTCGTGTGGTGTACTGATGTGTGCATGCATGCGTGCGTGTGTGCGTGTGAGTGTTGCATGCGTGCGTGGCTGCGTGTGTACGTGTGAGTGTTGCGTGCGTGCGTGGGTGCATGTGTTTGTGTGAGTGTTGCGTGGATGCAGTTCGTGTGCATGCGTGCGTGTGTGTATAATCACCACACCAGCTCATGTGTGTTAAAACAGATGGATCAACATACCAATACAAGGCCACCTTGTCCGCTGTGTCCGCGGTCATGGCTTCGAACCACCGTCCAAATATTTTTTTGTCGTTTGTTTTCATTCTTACTAGAAAGATGCCCGTGCATTGCATGTAACATCAAGATGCATTTGTATGACTTGTTTATCTTGTGAGAGAAAAGGATGAACGAGGGAAGGCCTTATTTGCAAATGTGGAGAGGTGTGTGGGTACCTTTTTGCAAAATTGCCATAGTTTCTTTCCTATCCGTCAGATATAAATCGGACGGCCTATATTGCAGGATGGCAGGCACACCATCATCACCAACTCTGTTTTTTTATAAGAGTGTATTTTATGTATTTTATAAGAATGTAGCTGTAGAGTAGATACAAGTCGATAGGTGGGCACGATGGTAGTGAGATAATGTGATGCAACACTAGAGGTGCCACGTGGAGCGTTTAACTGGTCAACTAGTCATGTCATGAACAAATACAGAGTTGTATGGTGAGCCCGTGACTGCATAATAACCACTAAACGTAAATGGTGACCGTAATGAATGGATTCCGAAGTCCAATGTACGTATCGTGCTTTCGCTTCAAATACAATGATCATCATTGCATATATCGCGAGAGAAAGATGAAACATGCGTGAATTTTCTAGGGGCTTACTTTTAGAGGACCTGGAGATAGTTTTGTGTGCATACGTGAAAGGGGCGTACATGGGGGGTATGCGATGGAGAGAGAGATGATCTTCATTTCTCTTTATTATGACTAACTTTGTATATAGTATAAAAATATACAAATTCACAGTGCGGAATAAATATCATTGTGGGCACCATGCAATGCAAATTAGCGTTCGTACTCCTCCATATAACTTTGTAATGTTGTGTATATGTAGAAACTCTAAAATAATTTTTTGGCCACACTTTATTCAAAAGGAATGTTGTATGCGAAATAAACGTGAAGATAGGTCTTTTTAGATCAATGGGGTACGTGATGTAACATGTGTGAATGTGTAGTTGATGCATTTGGCGGGTCCTAGAGAGGTATGTGTGTGTATTACGTATTCGAGAGAGGCATGGATAGAGGGGCCGACCGGGGGGGGGGCGTGGGAGAGATAGCACGATAAATGAGAGTGGTCTAGAGAGAGAGACGAATATGATGTCACGACAAGAGATTCCATTCCCTTGAGTGTGTATATGCAAGGGGGGAGGGAATAGAGGCACCAGGAGAAATTTTCTGTGTGTGTGGTGTTTGTGTTGGTATGTGTGGGTGTGAGAAGATAATGAGACGTCGGGGCAGAGGGTGTGTCACCGCGTGAGGTCCGGTGGGTCGAGGTGAGGCCCTTCATTCTGTTCCGTCCTGCGCCACATTAGTCGGCCCGTGATGCATTTAGGAAGACCCATGGATGACTAGTCGTACAAGACAAATATAGCAGAATTGTGAAGGACTCTGTGTCCACTAACAAAGCCGGCTAGGATTTGTAACCCTAGGTTCTCGGACTAAGGTAACCCCTTTATCTCTGATATTACTATTCATCCAACCTATCTTTAAGGGGTATCCTACAGAATGCTCTGCTAGAATCATACTCGTCGATTAGGAAGAGATGTGTGAGACAATGCGTGAGAGACAGGCGTAAAGATAATGTGCGTACATGAGACATGTAGGCAGGTCCATGTATATAGAAAGGGTCGATGAGGATTGTGCGTGTATATGTTTGCGAGAGGAGGAGTGCTTGTGATAAAGGTTAGTGAAAACAATTGTAAATGGTTACGAGAGGGAGGGAGGGTTATATCTAGAGCATGTGTGCGAGAAAGACACCTCGGGAGAGAGTGTGTGAGCATGTGTGAGAGACCACCGATGGAGAGTGAAACTACACGTAAAAGACTGCTCTACACATTGATTAAAGATATAAATTGTACCCAAATATTAGGAAGGGATCATGATATTTGCAATTCGCGTAAGGAGCGGTCATTGATCCATCAGACATCTAGATTCTATCGAATTTGAGCATGTCTATGTTATTATTCGACACAATTGATCCACATAGTTAGTATTTTGAACTCTAGACAATGCATCGCTTTAGCAATCGAATATAAACGTGAGTATAGTTTATGTTGTGTGTGTAAAGCACATTATATATACGAAAGTTACACAATGGACATTATAAATAGCTACTACCTATGAACTAGCATACATTTGAATTCAACTTAAGGTGGTTTAAAAAATATCGAATTCAACATGAAGTCCATTCAATTATTTGAATTTGATATCATGGCATTTGTAAACCATACCTAAATTATGGGGGCACCAATCTTTGGTCTGATTTTGTACATAATAGCATATGTAGTCATGTACAAAATAGATTCAAATTTAGCTCCTCCATTCCAAAATAATCATAGTTATAGGATTTTCAAGTGTCAAAATTTCAAAAAGAAGCGGATAATTTAATGAGGTTTTCAAACATACAAGGTCAAATATAATGTTGTATATTTAGGTCAATCCTCATAGTTCAAGAGTACTCTAAACGTGAATGCTTGTGTTTCAAAATTTCGAACGAAGCGCCAAAAGAGCCTCTACTCGCCCGAAACCGCATGAGACCAATGTTTGGTAGTACAAGGAAATTACTTTTCTATTAACTTCGACCCGTGAAACCTACCGGCCCGACGTCCAAAGGTCTAAACCGGGGTAGGTTTGTAGCTTCATCTAGACGCCACGCAACCACATCCGAAAAACATTCATACACAATGGCCGCCTAAGCACACATGCGCGTGGCCGAAATCGCTCCCGCCCACTATTTGGGACACCTGGGATTACCATCCTACCCCGACCTGCAGTAGGTCCGAAATTTAAGAGGGGGGCAAAGTTTGTACTTTCCCCAAATTTCAAACAAGCGCGTCCCATTTCTGTTAAAAAAAAGCCAAAAACAAGCGCGTCCCAGACCGAAACATGGTTCCCCACACCCGTCCGATTCCCCATTCATACTCTGTGGGCGCCAAAACTACCTCTCCACCAGCCGCGAAACCTCGGCGTCCTCCGTCCGCCACCCCATCCCACCCATCAACCGCCGCCCTCCTCCATCACGCCGGAGACGATACCCCGACGTCGTCGTCCACCGCAACCTGAACCGCAACGCCCTCCACGGCTAGTAGTTGAAGCCGAGGCTGAGCCGTCCGTACCCGAGCCAGTTCAACCACGCCGTCCTGTGCCTCACCGCTGTCGCTCCAACTTCGCCACCCTCCACCGCACCGGAGCTGTTCCTGCTACGCCGTCCTTCGCCGCCTCGGATCTGCTTCCCCTCCGCTGACATACGGCCACGGCAACACAACCAACAATTTGGCCATGGGTTCGTCCAAGCCTGCACCCTCCAGAACATCGGTTTCCCCGGTAAAAAGAAGAAAATCAGCGTGACTTGTGGAGGTGACCACATCGGCAACCGAAAAAGGTACTCCTCTTTCCTTATTCGTGCAAATCTTACGTCTCTGCTTGCACGGTATTCATCCCACAGAAGACACTAGTTGACCACTTCTTCTTGATACTAGATGTTCCTAGTAACTCGCGATGCACAAGGTTTCTCCTCATATACTATTTCACCTTAGCTAGAGGTCCGTCGCCCCCCTGAATTTCAATTTCTGGCCACTTGATTCCCAATTAACGGAAGCATTCCCCGGTGTAACAGGCGCTAGTACGCCTATTACGCCGGGGAAGCAGCGCCTTGGTGTTTATCTTAGGGGCGTGTGCGGCCTAGAGCTACTAGCGCCCGATCTGGAGGTCGGCCGGGATTAAAGGGATGGCCTGGGGGCGCTGCCAAGCACGGCGGTGGTGTGAGGTCGATGGGAGGGCGGGGCGGCGGAGGCAGGGGTCTGGGCCGGTGGTCGCTGGCGGTTTGAGAAAGATCGTCAACAGTGACTGGCGGGAGGTAGACGAAGGCCATCTGCCCGTTCCTTATAGATCGGATGGTTCATTAACAAAATCGACTGACCTATTTATTTTCAGTCGACTGTTATCTTAGATATGGCCACATGTGGTGGTGTGCTGGAGGAGTACCTGCATTTCCTGTGCTCATATATTACAAAATCATACGGAGTAGAATCTAATTTTGTTTTCCATGCAATGTTGTAGAGATATCATATGTCTCCTGTCATTTATTTTTCAGCCACCTGCTATCTGCTACTTTTACAGTGCACTAATTCTGCACACACTTCACCCTTACTCTCATTGTTGTGTTTTTATGCAAGGGTATTTCAGACTCTGCTGCCATGAGAGAAGCCAAAAAGAAAAGAGAGAAGTCACTCCAGTTTGGTGTGCAGCTAGGCAAGACACGTTTCAACGCTTTAAAGGGTGTAGTGTCAGCAGATGGAGACGGGGAACGTAGCTCTGGAGTTGATGACCTCGCTCGCAATGAACCACCATCCCAGGTGCTTGCTTTAACTTTGCGGTGTCATATGTGGTTGCATGTTCCATATGGTGTCTAGCTTGTATTCGAAAGGCCGAAGTCGGTAAGATAAGGAAAGATATTTTTTACATGAACCACCATCCCGTGAGCACCAGAAGACAAATATCTAGTCAGGGCACTGGCCGAGCCAGTGACAAGCCCAGCAAAGATAGGCATCACCTGGAAGCCAACTAAAAAGCTGCGATGGTGGCGAAGCAGCCCGCCTCCCACCATGCTCTCAGGTCCTAGATGATCATGCTCACCACTCCAGCCAGATGTCTAGCTTGTATTGCTTCCAATTTGGTTAAATTGCATCTGCTTAGCTTACACATTATACCTTTGAATATGACATGCCTTTCTGTTTTTCGTACATACTAGTACATCTGTGTATTAACCATGTTCTTACAGCAAACTAATGTTCTTGTGTATCCCTCATCAATCACTTATGATGAGGCAGGCAGGCAAGGGGACTACTACTCATTTAAAGAATGCAACGTCAGCCTCTCGACATGATTCTCAAGAAACAGAAATGCTAGATGAAGATAGTGAACGTAGCTCTGTAGTTGATTACATCATTTCCCCTACACTAGCATCGCAGGTTCTTGCTCTAACTTGGCAGCGTGATATGTGGTTGCATGTTGCATATGGTGTCTAGATTGTAATTCTTCCAATCTGGTTAAACTGCATGTGCTAGTCTGCTTAGCTTATACATTATACCTATTAATGTGACATGCCTTCCTGTATTTAGTACATAGTACATCTGTCTATTAAGCATGTCCTTACATAAAACTATTGTGTTTTTGTATCCCGCATCAATCAACATGACGAGACACCTTTAGTATATGCAGTGCGATATTAGTTGCATCTTTCATATGATTTATAGCATGCGCTGCTTCTAATTTGTTGAAATTCCATTTATGATGGGATGCTTTTAACTTGGCAGAGTCATATTGGTTGCATCTTTCATGTGGTGTCTAGCTTGCATTGCTTCTTATTTGCTGGAATGGTTTCTGCTTAGTTTACACAAACAGTTGTGAACATGCCATGCCGTCCTGTTTTTCATACATATTCCATCCTGGTATCATGTGTTTGCCTTACATCAAAGTAGTGATTGTCAGTATCATGCATGAATGAGTTCTGAAGAGAGAATTTTATTGCTTTTTCTTGTCAGTTTTACTTGACAATTCAAAATCAATAAAGCGGAAGGAAGTTAGCAAGGCAGCGGATAAAGGTGCTCCTTCCGAACGGAGGTCCTCTACAGTTTCTACTCCTCCACACCCCAAGATGATTTCCAAGACAACACATGCATAGACACTCAACAAAGCTGTGTTTATGATGAGCACGTCTCCCCTAGTGCAGCATCACCGGTGCTCCCTCTAACTTGGCACCGTTATATGTGGTTGCATGTTATGTGTGATGTCTAGCTTGTATTGCTTCTAATTTTGTTGAATTCCATCTGCTTAATTTACACATTATACTTGAATAAGACACGTGTTCCTGTTTCTAGAACATACAATATATGTCTATCACACCATGTTCTTACATCAAATTACTACTGTTGTGTAACCTGCAACAATCACTTATCATAAGACACGTTTGACTTCGGAGTGTGATATAGGTTACATCTCACATTCTTTTCTAGCTTGTATTACTAATTTGTTGAAATGGCACTTATGACGAGACAATTTTAACTTGGTGGAGTGATATTCGTTGCATCTTTCATATGGTGTCTAGCTTTCATTGGTTCTAATTTGTTGAAATGCCTTCTCCTTAGTTTATACATCATAAGCTGTGAATATGCAATGCTGTGAATATGCAATGGCACTAATGACGAGAGACCTCTAACATGGTAGTGTGATGTTGTTTGCATCTTTCATATGATTTATTTCTTGTACTGCTTCACATTTGTTTAAACGCCATTTATGATGAGACACTGTTAACTTGGCAGAGCGATATTTGTAGCATCTTTCATATGGTGTCTACCTTCCATTGCATTGCTTCTAATTTGGTGAAATGTCTTCTTCTTAGTTTACACATCATAGTTCTGGTTATCTCTTCCGTCCTATTTTTCATACATATTACATCCTCCTATCATGTGGTTGTTTAACATCAAAGTTCAGTTCGTCTGCATCACGCATCAATTTGTTCTGAAGAACTAAATTGTTATTTGTTTTTCTTGTCGGCTTGACTTAACATGGCACAGAGAAAGAGGAAGAAACATAGAATGGCAGGGAATGAGAAGCGGATGAATCCTGCAGATTCTGCTGGTACTGATGGTGCAATAGAAGGTCAAAGTCCAGCAGAAAATTCTACAAACACGGCATCCCATGCTACACGAGTTGCAAAAAAAGACAAACAGAAACAAATAGCTGCCACCAAACAACCAGAGACAGCCCTAGTTCTTGCAACACCTACCACAGTACTACCAGCTGCACAATGCACTCGTGCGTTAACTGAGCTAGCATCACGTTCCCAAGCTCCCTTGCCACCTGACACTACTTCCCAAGCACTCTTGACACAAGACGAGTTGGCAATATCAGATGAACCTTGTGAGCTTCAACAACAAGAAGGTAGTTGCTGGAGTCAAGTTACAGTTGCATGCTTCTTTATATGTAGTCTCACAGTTTGATGTACACTAACACTTCCTATGTTTGTTCTTGGACTAGCACCTAGGCGCAAGAGGAAACAAACATCAGGGATAATGCTCGATAGGTTAACTAAATCTAGAGGAGGAAGAATAGAGATCCATTTTGAGGCAGGTTTAAAAAGGCCACGTGATGCTACAGGGTCAGCCAAGTTAGTATCAGAGGCAGCGATTGCTGTTAGGTGTCATGTACATATCCTCCCAACATGGATTCAGTACAGGAATGACAAAGACGAAACCCAGTTCAACATCTTCCTCGACCATTTATCTGTAAGTATGGTTATGTATGGAAACTAGTAATATTGTCTTGCTCTGTCCAATACTTTCTAGGTTGCTGATAATGAGACTCCCATAATTTTCAACAAATGAGGTTCAAGTTGGATAGCCAAGATGATGCAACCAGACAAGCATGCACCCATGTTTTCAAGTCTGCTCTGCGACAATATTGGTATAACTTGAGGAAAACTCACTTTGAAGGCAAGGCTAACAGTGAACTTGCCCAAACATCTCCAATGGAAAATATATCTGATGAAGACTGGAGAGGCCTCGTTAAACACTGGTCCGATCCGAAGTATCAGGTACATTATATATATGCCATCAGATCACATGTTGAAGTCCTATTTACGCATGTGCCACACAAATCTATATTCTTGTAGGTGAACTGTTCAAAGAACAAGGCCAACCGTACAAAAGTGAAATTCCAACAGACGACAGGATCTCGTAGCTATATTGCACACTGCGAGGCTCTTGTAATTAGCTGCTGTTTCACTCTTTTCGCTATACCATATTATTAGATCTATATTGACTTGTTCCAAATGCAGAGGAAAGCCCGCAAGGACCAAAAAGTACCTGAACCAAATGCTATGGAAATCTTCAAGGACTGTCACACCAGCACGAAGAAGGGCATGTCTACACCAGTCAAAGCCGCTGTTGTAAGTCCTTAATCCTCATGCCTTTTAACTACTACTTACTCCGACTTGTGCCTTGAACTGCATGGTTTGCAGCCAATGTCTATTACTCTTTTCAATTTTATACACTATTGTCTTAGCGTATCATTGCACCTTACAAGGTTTAAAAGAGAGGAGTGATGTTCCTTTTATCTTGACCCATAATCTAGTTTCGTGCTGGACTTGCCCACACAACGTACAATTGCCTGTTTGTCTGTTCTCAGTTGTTTTGTGATATGAATGACGTCATACTATGCTTACCGTATTATAAACTTCGTCTCTTTATCCTTAGCCCTCAATACAATGTGAAGAAATAGACAATACATTAGCGATGGTACATGGTCATATGTTTGGAACCTGGTTTTATTATGTACTTTGCAATAAAATACAACTAATATTTTACATGGGTTCACCAGAATAAGTTATGTATATAAACCAAAGCTATTTTGTTTGGTTTTGCTGCCTCCTTAATATCTTCTATTCTGGTACTACTAATGTAAAACCTCAACTTTTCAGTGAGCTATGGAAAAAATGGTGGAACCGCCACCTTCTGAAGGTGGCGAGGCAACTATAACCGCAATGTCAGCTTTTGCTACAGTGGGTCAGTACCTGTCCACTAACAGTGCCAAAAGCACGTTCCTGCGTAATACTGGGTTGGTTGTTAAGGCAATATCGTCCAAACTGCCTCATGATCAAGATATGCAAGCTCAAAGCAATGTTGTATCTGCGCTCCAGACACAAGTCCATTCCCTAACAGAGACCCTTTGTGAAACAAGGAGAAACATTGCTCAATGTCGTCAAGATATGCATGGTTTTGAAACCAGACTATTAGACATTTGCTATGTTGTTCAGGAGCCTAGGGGAAATGAAGGCGAGGGTTATGGTGCTCCATCGGACAATACAGCATGAAAACGTAATAGTCAGGTCAAATGAACTGAGCTTCTGAACTTCTGGTGGTGCATTTATCTGCTAGATTGTTAAGTTTTATGCCAACCTTCCTTTTGTTATATAGTTGTAATTTGTTTTGGTGCGATACAAATTTATTCTTAATGTGCAGCCACCGCCTGAAGAAAACAGCAAGCCATTTTTGTATAGTGTAGGGTGTTCCCTATATTTGCACTGGTGGTGATCTTTGATGCCGAGTGGATGTAATCTGTGCAATCGCCTTAATAGCCTAGTGTTAGTTTCGGCCTTATTTATTTCCTAGTCTTCTTTTTCCCTGGTTTGCTAGTGGCCGCAACTACCATGGGCCATATACAGGCCGTAGGATCCATGGGTCTCCTACGGGCCGTCGATAAATGGGCCTATAATCGGTGGGCCTCAGGCCGTCGGATAAATGGGTCTACATGGGCCATAATCGGGCGTAATTGGTATCGGCCCAGCACAATAACAGGCCGTTAATAGGCCGTAGAACAGCAAAGGCTTAATTCTGTCACAGGCATAACGGGTCGTTAATGGGCCAGAATATAGGACAGGCTGGAAACGGTGCAACGGGTTAACAGGACAGAAACGGGCTGACTCTTGCCATGGGCCGAATTTGGCCCATTAGGGTAACAGGCCAGTAACGGCCGACTCTTGCCATGGGCCGAATTTGGCTCATTAGTGGAACAGGCCAGTAACAGGCCGAGTCTTGCCATGGGCCGAATTTGGCCCATGAGTGGAACAGGCCAGTAACGGGCCGGAAGTAATCGAGGGCCGAAAAGGAGCCCAAGAACGTATGGGCCGTCAATAGGCTGAAAGCTAACACGGGCTGGAAACGGCCCATGTAAATCACGGGCCGTTAACGGGTATAAAGAAAATTAATGTTCATTATGGGCTAGAGTCACCGTGGGCCTTTACCTGGGCCGGCCTATTATGGCACACGAAAATCTTGTGGGCCTTTACCTGGGCCGGCCCATTATGGCCCGCGAAATCTTGTGGGCCTTTAGCTGGGCCGACCCATTATGGTTCGCAAAATCTTGTGGGCCTTTAGTTGGGCTGGCCCATTTAAACTTGTTGGGCCGTGACATGCGTCGACGTATCATAGGCGCCTTCTGTCCAGTGAGTGGATGACATCTGTCCCGACGATTAGCCAACACGTGTTTCCTCTAGCCAATGATGATTTTACACGTGGAAAATCCCCATTGGTCGGGGCTATTAACGGGTTATCGGATCCAAAACCCGACCCGATATCTTAATGGTGTTCCGTTACGGTGGATGCCATGTGTCGGTCACCCTTGACGAAAGCACTTCTGTGACGCGCGATTTATCGTCATGGAAGTGGACACTTCCGTGATGATAATTTTGGTAATGTCATGGAACACTTCTACGACAGCACAGGTATGACTATCTTGATTCTATCATAAATTTGTCATGGATGTACATGCGTCACAAAAAAAGTGACCTACTGTGACAAACACGTATCATCACGGAAGTATATTTTTTTGTAGTGGTGAGGGTGCGTATAATCCATGGACTCAACATTAGTCATAACGAACTCACATACTTATTGCAAAAATCTATTAGTTATCGAAACAAAGTACTACGCGCATGCTCCTAGGGGGATAGATTGGTAGGAAAAGACCATCGTTCGTCCCCGACCGCCACTCATAAGGAAGGCAATCAATAAATAAATCATGCTCCGACTTCATCACATAACGGTTCACCATATGTGCATGCTACGGGAATCACAAACTTCAACACAAGTATTTCTCAAATTCACAACTACTCAACTAGCATGACTCTAATATCACCATCTCCATATCTCAAAACAATCATCAAGTATCAAACTTCTCTTAGTATTCAATGCACTTATATGAAAGTTTTTATAATGCCTAAAAGAAAATTGCCATGTTGTTCTAAAGGACTCTCAAAATAATATAAGTGAAGCATGAGAGATCAATTATTTCTATAAAATAAAACCACCGCCGTGCTCTAAAAGATATAAGTGAAGCACTAGAGCAAAAACTATATAGCTCAAAAGATATAAGTGAAGCACATAGAGTATTCTGATAAATTCCAATTCATGTGTGTCCCTCTCAAAAGGTGTGTACAGCAAGGATGATTGTGTTAAACTAAAAAGCAAAGACTCAAATCATACAAGGCGCTCCAAGCAAAACACATATCATGTGGCGAATAAAAATATAGCTCCAAGTAAAGTTACCGATGAACGAAGTCAAAAGAGGGGATGCCTTCCGGGGCATCCCCAAGCTTAGGCTTTTTGGTGTCCTTGTATTTACCTTGGGGTGCCATGGACGTCCCCAAGCTTTGGCTCTTGCCACTCCTTGTTCCATAATCCATCAAAGATTTACACAAAACTTGAAAACTTCACAACACAAAACTTAAAAGAAAATCTTCGTGAGCTCCGTTAGAGAAAGAAAACAAAACACCACTTCAAGGTACTATAATGAACTCATTATTTATTTATATTGGTGTTAAACCTACTGTATTCCAACTTCTCTATGGTTTATAAACTCTATTACTAGCCATAGATTCATCAAAATAAGCAAACAACACACGAAAAACAGAATCTGTCAAAAACAGAATAGTCTATAGTAATCTGTAACTAACACAAACTTATGGAACCCAAAAATTCTAAAATAAATTGCTGGACGTGAGGAATTTATCTGTTAATCATCTTAAAAAAGAATTAACTAAATATCACTCTCCAATAAAAATGGCAGCAATTCTCGTGAGCGCTAAAGTTTCTGTTTTTTAGAGCAAGATAAATTTTCCCCAAGTCTTCCCAACGGTTCTACTTGGCACAAACACTAGTTAAACACAAAAAACATAACCAAAACAGAGTATAGATAAATTATTTATTACTAAACAGGAGCAAAAAGCAAGGAATAAAAATATAATTGGGTTACCTCCCAACAAGCGCTATCGTTTAAAGCCCCTAGCTAGGAATAAAAGCAAGGATAGATCTAGGTATTGCCATCTTTGGTAGGCAATCCATAAGTGGCTCTCATAATAGATTCATATGGTAACTTTATTTTCTTTCTAGGGAATTGTTCCATGCCTTTACTTAAAGGAAATTGTAATTTAATATTCCCTTCCTTAATATCAATAATTGCACCAATCGTTCTAAGGAAAGGTCTACCAAGAATAATAGGACATGATGGATTGCAATCTATATCAAGAACGTGAAATCTACGGGCACATAATTCCTATTTGCAACAATAATAACATCATTAATATTTCCCATAGGTTTCTTAATAGTGGAATCCGCAAGGTGCAAGTTTAAAGAACAATCATCAAATCACGGAAACCTAGCAAATCACACAAAGTTTTTGGGATCGTAGAAACACTAGCACCCAAATCACACAAAGCATAGCATTCATGATCGTTAATTTTAATTTTAATAGTATGTTCCCACTCATCATAAAGTTTTCTAGGGATAAAAACTTCAACTCAAGTTTTTCTTCATAAGATTGCATCAAAGCACCAATGATATGTTTAGTAAAAGCTTTATTTTGACTATAAGCATGCGGATAATTTAATAAAGATTGCAACAAGGAAATACAATCTATCAAAGATAAATTATCATAATTAAATTCCTTGAAACTCAAGATAGTGGGTTCATTGCTATTTAAAGTATTAACCTCTCCAATCCCACTTTTAACAATTTTTGCATCAAGATCTAAAAACTCTGAATTTTTGGGACGCCTTCTAACTAAAGTTGACTCATCTCCAGTCCCTTCATTATCAAGATTCATATTGCAAAACAAGGATTTAATTGAGGACACATCAATCACTTTTAGATCTTCATCCTTATTATCATGAAAACTAGAAGAACACACTTTCACAAAGCAATCTTTCTTAGCACGCATCCTAGTGGTTCTTTCTTTGCACTCATCAATGGAAATTGTCATGGCTTTGAGAGACTCGTTGATATCATGCTTAGGTGGAATAGATCTAAGTTTCAAAGAATCAACATGAAGAGAAATTCTATCCACATTCCTAGCCAACTCATCAATCTTAAGCAATTTTTCTTCAATCAAAGCATTGAAACTCTTTTGCGAACTAATAAATTCTTTAATACTAGATTCAAAATCAGAGGGAATCTTATTATAATTTCCATAAGAATTGTTGTAGGAATTACCATAATTATTAGAGGAATTACTAGGAAACGGCCTAGAATTAAAATTACCTCTATACGCATTGTTACCAAAATTGTTCCTACCAACAAAATTCACATCCATAGATTCATTATTGTTCTCAATCAAAGTAGACAAAGTCACATCATTACGATCAGTAGGAGCACTCTTATTAGCAAACAATTTCATAAGTTCATCCATCTTTCCACTCAAAACATTAATCTCTTCAATTGCATGAACTTTTTTACTACTAGATCTTTCGGTGTGCAATTGAGAATAATTAACCATAATATTATCTAGGATTTTAGTAGCTTCTCCTAAAGTGATTTCCATAAAAGTGCCTCCCGCGGCCGAATCTAAAAGATTTCTAGAAGCAAAGTTCAATCCGGCATAATTTTTTTTGTATAATCATCCAAAGATTCAAACCATGTGAGGGCAACTACGTATCATTAATTTCATCCTCTCCCAAGCTTGTGCAACATGCTCATGATCAAGTTGCTTAAAATTCATAATATCGTTTCTAATAGAGATGATCTTAGCGGGAGGAAAATACTTAGAGATAAAAGCATCTTTGCACTTATTCCATGAATTAATACTATTTTTAGGCAAAGACGAAAACCAAGCTTTAGCACGATCTCTAAGCGAAAACAGAAATAGCTTAAGTTTAACAATATCATTATCCACATCTTTCTTCTTTTGCATATCACACAAATCAACAAACTTGTTTAGATAGTTAGCGGCATCTTCACAAGGAAGGCCAGAAAACGGATCTTTCATGACAAGATTCGGCAAAGCAGTATTAATTTCACAAGATTCAGCATCGGTAAGAGTAGCAATCGGAGTGCTAATAAAATCATTATTGTTGGTATTGGCAACGTCACACAATTTAGTATTATCTTGAGCCATCGTGACAAGCAGGCAATCCAACACACAAGCTAACAAGCGAAGAAGAAAAGAGGCAAATTGGAATAGAGAAGGCGAACAGATAAAGAGGGCGAATAAAACGGCAAGGGTGAAGTGGGGGAGAGGAAACGAGAGGCAAATGGTAAATAATGTAATGCGAAGTATAAGAGTTGTGATGGGTACTTGGTATGTCTTGACTTGGCATAGATCTCTGAAGGAGATATGCCCTAGAGGCAATAATAAAGTTGTTATTTATATTTCCTTATATCATGATAAATGTTTATTATTCATGCTAGAATTGTATTAACCAGAAACTTAGTACATGTGTGAATACATAGACAAACAGAGTGTCACTAGTTTGCCTCTACTTGACTAGCTCGTTCAATCAAAGATGGTTAAGTTTCCTAGCCATAGACATGAGTTGTCATTTGATTAACGGGATCACATCATTAGAGAATGATGCGATTGACTTGACCCATTTTGTTAGCTTAGCACTTGATCATTTTAGTTTACTGCTATTGCTTTCTTCATGACTTATACATGTTCCTATGACTATGAGATTATGCAACTCCCGATTATCGAAGGAACACTTCGTGTGCTACCAAACTTCACAACGTAACTGGGTGATTATAAAGGTGCTCTATAGGTGTCTCAGATGGTACTTGTTGAGTTGGCATAGATCAAGAATAGGATTTGTCACTCCGATTGTCGGAGAGATATCTCTGGGCCCTCTCGGTAATGCACATCACTATAAGCCTTGCAAGCAATGCAACTAATGAGCTAGTTGTGGGATGATGCATTACAGAACGAGTAAAGAGAATTTCCGGTAACGAGATTGAACTAGATATTGAGATACTGACGATCGAATCTCGGGCAAGTAACATACCGATGACAAAGGGAACAACGTATGTTGTTAGGCGGTTTGACCGATAAAGATCTTCATAGAATATGTAGGAGCCAATATGAACATCCAGGTTCCGCTATTGGTTATTGACCGGAGACGTGTCTTGGTCATGTCTACATAGTTCTCGAACCCGTAGTGTCCGCACGCTTAACGTTCGGTGACGATTGGTATTATGAGTTTATGTGATTTGATGTACCGAAGGTAGTTCGGAGTCCCGAATGAGATCAGGGACATGACAAGGAGTCTCAAAATGGTCGAGACATAAAGATCAATATATTGGACGACTATATTCGAACATCGGAAAGGTTCCGAGTGATTCAGGTATTTTTCGGAGTACCGGGGAGTTACGGGAATACGAGGAAGAAGTAATGGGCCTCATGGGCCAAGTGGTGGAAGTGAGGAGGCAGGGCACGCGGCCCCCTAGCCCAAACCGAATTGTCCTAGGGGGCCGACCCCCCTTTCCCCCCTTTCCTCCCTCTCCTTCCTTCTCCTCTTCCCCCTTCCTTTCCTCCTCCTAGTAGGAGTAGGAAAGGGGAGTCCTACTCCTACTAGGAGGAGGAATCCTCCTACTGGCGCGCCCTAGAAGGGCCGGCCGGCCTCCCCCTTGCTCCTTTATATACGGGGGCAGGGGGGCACCCTAGAACAGAGAAGTTGATCATTGATCCCTTAGCCGTGTGCGGTGCCCCCCTCCACCATAATCCACCTCGATCATATCATAGCGGTGCTTAGGCGAAGCCCTATGTCGGTAGCAACATCATCACCGTCATCACACCGTCGTGCTGACGGAACTTCTCCCGTGAAGCTCTGCTGGATCGGAGTTCGTGGGACGTCATCGAGCTGAACGTGTGCTGAACTCGGAGGTGTCGTGCGTTCAGTACTTGGATCGGTCGGATCGTGAAGACGTTTGACTACACAAACCGTGTTCTCATAAAGCTTCCACTTACGGTCTACGAGGGTACGTGGATGATACTCTCCCCTCTCATTGCTATGCATCACCATGATCTTGCGTGTGCGTAGGAATTTTTTTGAAATTAGTACGCTCCCCAACAGTGGCATCCGAGCCAGGTTTATGCGTAGATGTTATATGCACGAGTAGAACACAAGTGAGGTGCGGGCGATACAAATCATACTGCTTACCAGCATGTCATATTTTGGTTCGGCGGTATTGTTGGATGAAGCGACCCGGACCGACATTACGCGTACGCTTATGCGAGACTGGTTCTACCGACGTGCTTTGCGCATAGGTGGCTGGCGGGTGTCAGTTTCTCCAACTTTAGTTGAATCAAGTGTGGCTACGCCCGGTCCTTGAGAAGGTTAAAACAACACTAATTTGACGGACTATCGTTGTGGTTTCGATGCGTAGGTAAGAATGGTTCTTGCTCAGCCCGTAGCAGCCACGTAAAACTTGCAACAACAAAGTAGAGGACGTCTAACTAGTTTTTACAAGGCATGTTGTGATGTGATATGGTCAAGATGTGATGAGATATAAATTGTTGTATGAGATAATCAAGTTTTTTTAAAGTTATTGGCAACTGGCTAAAGCCTTATGGTTGTCTCTTTATTACAGAAAATGCAAGCGTCATACAATTGCTTTACTTTATCTCTATGCGATAGCAATAGTTGCAAAAACAGTAGTTGGCGAGACGACCATATGACGACACGTTGATAGAGATCAAGATGATGGAGATCATGGTGTCATGCCGGTGATGATAGAGATCATGACGGTACTTTGGAGATGGAGATCAAAGGCGCAAGATGATCATGGCCATATATGTCACATATTTTGATTGCATGTGATGTTTATCCTTTATGCATCTTATTTTGCTTTGTTCGGCGGTAGCATTATAAGATGATCTCTCACTAAATTTCATGGTAAAAGTGTTCTCCCTGAGTATGCACCGTTGCCAAAGTTCGTCGTGTTGAGACACCACATGATGATCGGGTGTGATAAGCTCAACGTTCATCTACAACGGTTGTAAGACAGTTTTGCACACGCAAAATACTCAGGTTAAACTTGACGAGCCTAGCATATGCAGATATGGCCTCGGAACACTGTAGACCGAAAGGTCGAGCGTGAATCATATAGTAGATATGATCAACATAGTGATGTTCACCATTGAAAACTACTCCATCTCACATGATGATCGGAGATGGTTTAGTTGATTTGGATCACGTGATCATTTATATGACTAGAGGGATGTCTATGTAAGTGGGAGTTCTTAAGTAATATGATTAATTGAACTTTAAATTTATCATGAACTTAGTCCAGATAGTATTTGCAGATCTATGTTTTAGATCAATTGCTCGCGTATAGCTTCCCCGTTTTATTTATGATATGTTCCTAGAGAAAACTATATTGAAAGATGATAGTAGCAATGATGCGGATTGGATCCATGATCTGAGGATTATCATCGTTGCTGCACAGAAGAATTATGTCATTGATGCACCGCTAGGTGAGGACCTATTACAGGAGCATATGCAGACGTTATGAACGTTTGGCAAAGCTCGGTATGATGACTACTTGATAGTTTAGTGCACCATGCTTTATGGCTTATAATCGGGACTTCAAAAACTTTTTGAACACCACGGAACATATAAGATTTTCTAAGAGTTGAAATTGGTATTTCATACTCAGGCCCATGTTGAGAGGTATGAGACCTCTGACAAACACTTTGCCTACAAGATGGAGGAGAATAGCTCAGCTAGTCAGCATGTGCCCAGAATGTCTGAGTACTACAATCACTTGAATCAAGTGGGAGTTAATCTTCCAGATAAGATAGTGATTGACAGAGTTCTCTAGTGACCATCATGAAGTTACTAGCACTTCGTGATGAACTATAATATGCAAGGGATAACGGAAATGATTCCCAAGCTCTTCGTGATGCTGAAATTGACGATGGTAGAAATCAAGAAAAGTAGAGTGTTGATGGTTGACAAGACCACTTGTTTTAAGAAAAGGGCAAAGGGGAGAAGGGGAACTTCAAGAAGAACGGCAAGCAAGCTGTTGCTCAAGTGAAGAAGCCCAAGTCTAGACCTAAGCCCGAGACTAAGTGCTTCTACTGCAAAGGGACTCGTCACTGGAAGCAGATCTGACCCAAGTATTTGGCGGAGAAGAAGGATGGCAAAGTGAACAAAGGTATATTTGATATACATGTTATTGATGTGTAATTTACTAGTGTTTATAGAAACCCCTTAGTATTTGATACTAGTTCAGTTGCTAAAAGATTAGTAACTTGAAACAGGAGTTGCAGAATGAACAGAGACTAGTTAAGGGTGAAGTGACGATGTGTGTGGTTCCAAGATTGATATGATCATCATCGCACACTCCCTACACTTTCGGGATTAGTGTTTAACCTAAATAAATGTTATTTTGTGTTTGCGTTAAGCATGAATATCATTTGATCATGTTTATTGCAATACAGTTATTCATTTAAAGTCAAAGAATAATTGTTGTTCTGTTTACATGAATAAAACCTTCAATGGTCATACAACCAAGGTGAATGGTTTATTGAATCTCGATCGTAGTGATACACATATTCATAATATTGAAGCCAAAAGATGCAAAGTTAATGATGATAGTGCAACTTATTTGTGGCACTTCCGTTTAGGTCATATTGGTGTAAAGCGCATAAAGAAAATCCATGCTGATGGGCTTTTGTAATCACTTGATTATGAATCAGTTGATGCTTGTGAACCATGCCTCATAGGCAAGATGATTAAGACTCCGTTCTCCGGAACAATGGAGCAAGCAATTGACTTATTGGAAATAATACATACTGATGTATGCGATCCGATAAGTGTTGAGGCTCACGGCGGGTATCATTATTTTATGACCTTCACAGATGATTTGAGCAGATATGGGTATATCTACTTAATGAAACATAAGTCTGAAACATTTGAAAAGTTCAAAGAATTTCAGAGTGAAGTGGAAAATCATCGTAACAAGAAAATAAAGTTTCTACGATCTGATCGTGGAGGAGAATATTTGAGTTACGAGTTTGGTCTTCATTTGAAACAATGCAGAATAGTTTTGCAGCTCACGCCACCTGGAACACCACAGTGTAATGGTGTGTTTGAACATCGCAACTGTACTTTATTAGATATGGCACAATCCATGATGTCTCTTACCAATTTACCGCTATCGTTTTGGGGTTGTGCATTAGAGACAGCTACATTCACGTTAAATAGGGCACCAACTAAATCCATTGAGACGACACCATATGAACTGTGGTTTGGCAAGAAACCAAAGTTGTCATTTATTAAAGTCTGGGGTTGCAATGCATATGTGAAAAAGTTTCATCCTGATAAGCTCAAACGCAAATCGGAGAAATGTGTCTTCATAGGATACCCAAAGGAGACAGTTGGGTACACCTACTATCACAGATCCGAAGGCAAGACATTCATTGCTAAGAGTGGATCCTTTCTAGAGAAGAAGTTTCTCTCGAAAGAATTGAGTGGGAGGAATGTAGAACTTGATGAGGTAATTGTACCTTCTTCCGAATTGGAAAGTAGTTCATCACAGAAATCAGTTCTCGTGATTTCTACACCAATTAGTGAGGAAGCTAAATGATGATGATCATGAAACTTCAGATCAAGTTACTACCGAACCTCGTAGGACAATCAGAGTATGGTCCATGCCAGAGTGGTACGGTGATTGAGGGAGTCCTGGATTGGGGGGTGTTCGGATAGCTGGACTATACCTTCGGCCGGACTCCTAGACTACGAAGATACAAGATTGAAGACTTCGTCCCGTGTCCGGAAGGGACTTTCCTTGGCGTGGAAGGCAAGCTTGGCGATACGGATATGAAGATCTCCTACCATTGTAACCGACTTTGTGTAACCCTAACCCTCTCCGGTGTCTATATAAACCGAAGAGGGTTTAGTCCGTAGGACAACGTACACATCAACAATCATACCATAGGCTAGCTTCTAGGGTTTAGCCTCCTTGATCTCGTGGTAGATCTACTCTTGTACTACCCATATCATCAATATTAATCAAGCAGGACATAGGGTTTTACCTCCATCGAGAGGGCCCGAACCTGGGTAAACTTCGTGTCCCTTGTCTCCTGTTACCATCCGGCCTAGACGCACAGTTCGGGACCCCCTATCCGACATCCGCCGGTTTTGACACCGACATTGGTGCTTTCATTGAGAGTTCCTCTGTGTCATCGCCGTCAGGCTCGATGGCTCCTACGATCACAAATAATGATGCAATCCAGGGTGAGACCTTCCTCCCTGTACAGATCTTCGTCTTCGGCGGCTTCGCACTGCGGGCCAATTCACTTGGCCATCTGGAGCAGATCGAAAGCTACGCCCCTGGCCGTCAGGTTAGTTTTGGAAGTTTAAACTACACGGCTAACATCCACGGGGACTTGATCTTCGACGGATTCAAGCCACTGCCGAGCACGCCGCACTATCCTGACGAGCATGATCTAGCTCTGCCGCCGAACAGTGCCCTGGAGGCCGCACCCGCATCGGCTTCGACTCGTAATTTAGAGCCAACCGCGCCGATCGAGGATGGGTGGTTGGACACTGCCTCGGGGGCTGCGATCCCAACGGCGATTGAGCCAAACACCAGCCCCGCACTCCGCGAGACTCGTGACACCAAGGAGCCGGACTCCTCTCCGGACCCCGAACCCTCCGCGCCCCTGCCGATCGAATCCGATTGGGTGCCAATCATGGAGTTTACTGCCGCGAACATCTTCCAGCACTCGCCTTTCGGCGATATTCTGAAGACACTAAAGTCTCTCTCTTTGTCAGGAGAGCCCTGGCCGAACTACGGTCAGCAAGGTTGGGGTACGGACGATGAAGAAATTCAAAGCCCACCCACCACCCACTTTATAGCCACGGTCGACGATTTAACCGACATGCTCGACCTCGACTCCGAAGACATCGACGGTATGGACGCCGATGAAGGAGACGATGAAGAACCAGCGCCTATGGGCCCTGGAACGCCACCTCATCATATGACATATACATGGTGGACGCACCAAAAGATGACGACGAGGAGCGGAAGGATGCACCGAAGGCTTGTCCCCTCGAAAAGCAGTCAAAGTGGCGACGCAAGCGCCGCCCCAAATCCCGCCTCAACAGAAATAGCGATTACACAGACCCGGCACTGGAGCAGGGCGAACCGCTGCCGGACAGCGGAAATCCGGATAATCAAATCGAACAAACAAATCCTATCAAGGATAATGATCCGGACGACATAACGCCGGACAGGTACCCGGAGCAGCAGACTGCCCGTAAAAGGCTTATTGCCACCACGAGGAGTCTGAAAAAACAGAAGCAAAGGCTCAAGGCCGCGCAAGACACACTCCAAATCAGATGGAGTAAAATACTCAACACAGCAGCAAGGTACGGCGACAATTGCCCCTACAAGAGCTACCCAAAGCGGAAGCTGCTACCCGAATTCGATGAGGAGGCCTCAGACCCCCCACAACCAAATATCAAAGCAGCCACCTAGTCGGATAGACGACCCCTCTACCAACACAGAGTGGCATACAATGCCTCTCACCATACAACATGCAACCAATGCGAGGGCTCGCACCCAAAGGACGGTGCAACAAGATCCATCTATGGCCCACGCAAGCGCGCCCCAGCATACAATGCAACACAACAAACATCTGAACGATGCGGTACACCCAGCTACAGGGGTGCCGCACACCCCCTATGTTTCACCGATGAGGTGCTGGACCACAAATTTCTAGAGGGATTCAAGCCCGTAAACATAGAGGCATACGATGGAACAACAGACCCTGGGGTCTGGATTGAGGACTACATCCTTCATATCCATATGGATCAAGGAGATGATCTCCACGCCATCAAGTACCTACCCCTCAAGCTCAAAGGGCCACCTCGTCACTGGCTCAAAGGCCTCCCCGAAAGCTCCATTGGAAGTTGGGAAGAGCTCGAAGACGCTTTTCGGGCAAATTTTCAAGGGACATATGTCTGACCTCCGGATGCGGACGATTTGAGTCATATAACTCAACAGCCCGGAGAGTCAGCCTGAAAGCTTTGTTTCTTACTAAAAAGAACCAGATTGTCGACTGTCCAGACGCCAAAGCCTTAGCAGCTTTCAAGCATAGCGTCCGTGACGAATGGCTCGCCAGACACCTCGGCCAAAATAAGCCGAGAACGATGGCCACATTAACAAACCTCATGAACTGCTTTTGCGCAGGGGAGGACAGTTGGCTAGGCAGATGCAGCACCAGCGACCCCAGTACATCTGAAGTTAGAGATGGAAATGGGAAATCATGGCGCAACAGCAATAACAAATGCCGGAATAAAGAAGACAACATGAAGGGCACGACAGTAAATGCCGGATTCAAAAGCTCTCGGCCAGGCCAAAAGCCGCCCCCTAAAGGCACCAGGGACGAACTGTCCAGCGTCAATAAAATTCTGGACCAAGTATGTCAGATTCATAGTACCCCTGGTAAACCTGCTAATCATACCCACAGAGAATGTTGGGTCTTCAAGCAGTCCGGCAAGCTCAACGCCGTACACAAGGGGGAGGATACACCAAGTGAAGACGAGGACGAGCCCCCCAAGCAAGACGCGGGGGAACAAAAGCAATTTCCACCAGAAGTCAAAACAGTAAACGTGTTACACGTAATCAAGGAAAAAAACAATGCGGCACTCCCAGGAAAGTCCTGCCACTGGTCATCTCAACCGATCACTTTTGACCATCACGATTACTCAGCAGGTATCCGACACGCAGGACGGGCTGCCCTGGTATTAGACCCAGTAATTGGCGGATATCACTTCACAAGGGTCTTGATGGACGGCGGCAGTAGCCTAAACCTAATATATCAGGATACAATCCGCGGGATGGGGCTAGACCCAACACAAATTCGCCATAGCAATACTACCTTTAAAGGAGTAACGCCAGGCCCAGGGGCTCGTTGTACAGGCTCCCTCCTACTACAAGTTACATTCGGCTCCCCCGATAACTTCCGTCGCGAGCATTTAACTTTCCACATCGCTCCGTTTCAAAGTGGCTATCGAGCACTGCTCGGACGTGAAGCTTTCGCTCGCTTTAATGCAATACCACACTACGCCTCCCTCACACTCAAGATGCCCGGTCCACGTGGCATCATTACAGTGCACGGAAATATCAAGCGATCTCTGCGCGCCGAAGAGAGTGAGGCTGCCTTGGCCGCCGCACACTAAAGGCGCCCGGACAAACGAAAGCATCCAATAGGTCGTCAAGACCTCAGATACAACTAATCAAGTCCGGTGCCGCTATTTATACGGAAATAAGTGGTCACACCCCTATTTGTCAATACAAGGGGCTCAACGCGCGCAGACAAGTGGCAATTTCTTATCATCTTGAATTATACATGGTTTCTTTAAAAACTATCCTTTTGCACGACAAATTTTCACTTAACTTCCTCTCTTTTACAGACGATCATCGTGCTACACCCGTCCAGGATACGGCACAACGGAGACACAGGCGTAGACGTGCAGTAGGGACCCGCTCCAAGGATTCTTTTTAGATTAAGACCCTGTGTAAACCTTTTTTACTGTCTCTTGTTGATACATATCCACTATTGAGAAGGATGCTGACGTCTTAGCATGTGGCCATGCCAGAAAAATGCACGTACCTGGACACACGGGGCTTCTTACAAAGGCCACTATTTAGGCCCGGTTTATACCACAAAGACCTAATACCTTAGGGAGTATTCGGCGTCGCGAGTTTGGCCCTATATGCATCAGCTCTGAATCATTGTCTTTGGTCAAATGTTGGGTTTGCCCGGCTCCTGTGTTTTGGTGCCTTACGTTCGGCCTTGCCGGCTAAGGTAGCACTAGGAGAACTACTGCGATTGTGCCCTGGTTCATCTGGACGAGCACCTCAGTAGAGAAAGCCGAAAACTGACTGTCATGATATAGCGTGAGACTGGTCAACCACTCGATGACCTATGGGAATGTTAGAATTCCTCCGCCTTAACGAAGGGCCGTTTCCCGGCCAGGCATGTATGCACCTCGATATCGGGAGAGTGCGGAGCCACCAGGGGCTATCTAGTAGCCCCACTGTCAAACTCCTATGGCTAAGTGAAAGTGCTAAAGCATTATAGTCCGGTTGCCTCGCTCGCTCCGCTATCACCTCCTTAATAGGACCAAGACGTTGGGTTAAGTATGAATGCGTGTTTTTGCGAGCACCTCCACATTATATACGTGAGGGTTGAAGTCGACGGCTGCAATCTTTCAGGCTATACACATGTATACATAAACGGCCGCCCAGGAGGCATCATATTACTTTTAGGCAATAGTATAAAAATAGCCTTATAAAAATTTATAAAAGCATTTCGCTTACAATGAGATTACATATCACTCAAACATAATATTTTTTGAGCACTGGGTCTCTATCAAACGGGCACCCTCAAGAACTTCTTCAAAAGTAGTGCTCGGCAGCCTTTCGACCTATAGCTGAATCCCGCGTTGCAACATTGGTAGCATCCATCTCCGCCCAATATGCCTTAACATGGGCAAAGGCCATCCGTGCGCCCTCTATGCACGCCGACCTCCTCATCGCATTAATGCGCGGCACCACATCAAGGACCTGCTGCACCAAGCTGAAATAGCTATTCGGTTTTGACCTTCTCGGCCACAGCTGATCCACAACAGACCTCATAGAGAGTCCGGACAACCTGTTTAGTTCGGCCCATTCGGCTAATTGGTCAGTCAATGAAAGTGGACGCTCGGGAGAATGGAATTGTCTCCAAAACAGCTGGTCTACTCCATGGTCTGTCTGACCCTGGAAGTACTTGGCCGCATCGGCAGCGCTCGCCGCCAAATCCATATACACATCCTCCGAACTCCACAGCCGATCTAGAGGGGCATACCGTGGATTTCCTCCGCAACATAAAGGATTTCCCAGCTACAATATCCCCGGCTTCCCGCAGCTCCTCCTTCTTTGCCCTCATAGCAGAGCGGAGATCCTTTTTCGTCGCAGCAGCCTTCTCAAGGTCCGATGCCTTTGCTTGGTTTTCCTTTTCAAGAACCCGGCAGCGGTCGGCGGCGGCTTTTAATTCCACACCCATCTTGGCCATCTTGTCTCGGGTCTCGCCATGCGCGGCCTTCTCGGCTTGCAACTCTTCGGCCGCCTTCACAGCAGCCGCATTACCTAACCTCGCTTGTTCCTTGGCTCAGGCAAGTTCTGCCTGGAAGGCTTCAACAGTGGCAGCTCCATCTGCAGTCACAAAATATTTAAGATACTGGCATCATGCTGCTCTTCCTATGTGGCGTTTACCAGATATTGACACTTACCCTGTGCCTCATCAAGCCCTTTGTTAACATGCTCGATGTCGGCGTCTGCCACATCCAACTGCTGTTCTAAATGGGCAAACTCGCTAGTCCGGCTAGCCACCGGAGCTTCCATCACCTGCACATAAAGGCAGTCTGGTTATTTACTGGGAATATGATCCTCTGTTCGTCGTCATTTCCGACAATAACCAGAGTCTCAGGGGCTACTATCTACACAGGGCACACCTAACATGTGCAGGATTATCATACATTCTTTTACGTACCTCAAAGCCTGTCAGTAGACTCATAAAAGCTTCATGCAATCCGCTTTCGGCAGACGATATTCTCTCCATCACCGTATTCATCATCACACGGTGCTCATCTGAGATGGCCGCTCGCCCCACCAACTCCCTCAGAACATCCGATCGCACACTAGACGGGCCCGGACTCTTTTGTCTGCTTCCTTCGGGAGCCGGACACTGGGAGCTTCGGGGGTCCATGGGATTATCTTCTGGCCTCACCAGACTCGGAGAGGCCCTCCGTGACGACACTTCAGGGTCGCCCGCTTCTGGAGCGGAGGAGTCCGGAGGTGGCGTTTCGCTCTCCATCATCTCTGGAAGAAGATCCCCTGAAGATGAGCTCATTTGAGAGGGGCTAAGGCCCAAACTACAAAATATATGCGGTGGTTATTTTCTCAGAAGAAAAATGGCATATCTGTACTATTAAAGGTATTTCGGGTCACTTACGACTCGTGGGAGAATTGATCCCCCCGCGGACTTTGTGTGGCAACAGCGCCCCCAAGGTAGGACCCTCTGTGGGAGACTTCTTCTCCCGTTTGGAAGCGTCGGCTTCCGAATCCCCGGGCGCAGTCCTTTTCCTCTTCTAGTCGCCTTCCCTCATGGAGACGCTCGCTCCCTCGGCTAGTATGGGCAGCATTGGGGGCCCGCGTCCGCCCGCATTATCCTCCATGGTATCTTCCTTCAAGGGCTCCGGGCAAGGTGCGGTCTGGAGCATCTTTTCCAATACCGGATTTTCCAAACCCTCAGGGAGGGGGGCCGAACACCGAATCAACTTCGCCTTTGTTAGCTAGTCCTGGTCAAAAAGCAAACTCTCAGAAATAACTTCGTAATAAAGTAGAGAAAGTATGTTCGGTCGGAAGATGCCTTACCTGTTCGGCGGTGCGGTTACTACTCAGGCCCACGCCCTCGGTGATTTTCGGACACTCCGTCTGAGGTCCAAAGTACGACTTGTACATCTCCTCGTGCGCCAGGCCGAGAAAATTTTGAATGGCACGCGGTCCCTCGGGATTGAACTCCCATAGGCGAAGAGGCCGGCGTTTGCAAGGCTGGACTTGACGAACCAGCATAACCTGTACCACCACAACCAAACTGAAATCTCCATTGAAGAGATCTCGAATGCGGCCTTGAAGTATAGGCACGTCCTTGACTGGACCCCAGCTCAGACCTCTGCTGATCCATGACATCAGCTGTGGCAGGGGGCCCGAGCGGAAAACAGGGGGGCCGCCCACTTGGCACTTCTAGGAGCCGTGATGTAGAACCACTCCTGTTGCCACAATTCAGACACCTCTAGGATGGAACCTTTGGGCCACGGAGCTCCCGTCATCTTGCGTATTGAGGCACCTCCACACGCATGTTGCCCCTCGACCAGCGTCGGCTTCACTTCGAAGGTCTTGAGCCATAGGCCAAAGTGAGGGGTAACCCGGAGGAAGGCCTCGCACACGATAATAAATGTCGTGATATGAAGAAAGGAGTCCGGAGCTAGATCATGAAAAACTAGCCCATAGTAAAAAATCAAACCCCTGACGAAAGGATCCAGGGCAAGGCCCAGGCCTCAGAGGAAGTGGGAAACGAACATGACGTTCTCGTTGGGTTCGGGGGTGGGGACGGCCTGCCCTCAGGGAGGCAACCGATGCAAAATCTCGGCGGTCAGATATCTGGCCTCCCTCAACTTCTTGATGTCTTCTTCCGTGATGGAGGAAGGCACCCATCGGCCTTGAAGGCTAGATCCGGACATGACTGAAGGTTCGGGGCGCCTGACCTGAACTTCGGGCGTTTGAGCTTGAGGTGGGGGAAGGATTCGATTGAGCACGGGAGGGAAAATAAAAGCCTTGTCCCCTTTATAAAGAAGGTGAATATCAAGCGTCCTCTCCATGTCCGTTTGGACTTGCCTATAATCTAGGAGTCCTAGAAGCGGTTGGGTTACCCACGCCTGTATTGATGGGAATCCCGGGATAAGGGGACACGATCTCTTCTTTAACAAGACGTGCCAAGGAAACCGCCTTGCATGACGCGCTGAGGTGGGATAGTGAAACAACTCAGATAAAGGCTTGGTCGTGGTGTGACACGCTACGGAATACGTCAGCAGATTAGATTGGTGTAAATAGTATTCTCTCTATGGCAATATGTGGAAACTTATTTTGCAGAGCCGGACACTATCTTCGTGTTCAAAATATTCTATGAAGTACTTGAGGAACCCGCCTTGCAATGCCGAAGACAATCTGCGCGCCGTACTTGTCGTCATTGAAGCCTGGTTCAGGGGCTACTGAGGGAGTCCTGGATTGGGGGGTGTTCGGATAGCCGGACTATACCTTCGGGCGGACTCCTGGACTATGAAGATACAAGATTGAAGACTCCGTCCCGTGTCCGGAAGGGACTTTCCTTGGCGTGGAAGGCAAGCTTGGCGATACGGATATGAAGATCTCCTACCATTGTAACCGACTTTGTGTAACCCTAACCCTCTCTTGTGTCTATATAAACCAAAGAGGGTTTAGTCCGTAGGACAACGTACACATCAACAATCATACCATAGGCTAGCTTCTAGGGTTTAGCCTCCTCGATCTCGTGGTAGATCTACTCTTGGACTACCCATATCATCAATATTAATCAAGCAGGACGTAGGGTTTTACCTCCATCGAGAGGGCCTGAACCTGGGTAAACTTCGTGTCCCTGGTCTCCTATTACCATCCGGCCTAGACGCACAGTTCGGGATCCCCTACCAGAGATCCGCTGGTTGTGACACCGACAGTGATCCTTTCTGGAAGTCATGTTACTAGACCATGATGAACCTACGAACTATGAGGAAGCGATGATGAGCCCAGATTCCGCGAAATGGCTTGAGGCCATGAAATCTGAGATGGGATCCATGTATGAGAACAAAGTATGGACTTTGATTGACTTGCCAGATGATCAATGAGTCATTAAAAATAAATGGATCTTCAAGAGGAAGACGGACGCTGATAGTAGTGTTCAAGATCAATTGCTCGCGTATAGCTTCCCCGTTTTATTTATGATATGTTCCTAGAGAAAACTATATTGAAAAATGATAGTAGCAATGATGCGTATTGGATCCGTGATCTAAGGATTATCCTCATTGCTGCACAGAAGAATTATGTCCTTGATGCACCGCTAGGTGACGGACCTATTGCAGGAGCAGATGCAGACCTTATGAACGTTTGGCAAAGCTCGGTATGATGACTACTTGATAGTTTAGTGCACCATGCTTTATGGCTTAGAATCAGGACTTCAAAAGTGATATGCCTATTGAGAGGTTAACTCATAGAATGCTGTAATTATGAGCATAGTGTCGGTGTTCTAGGAACAGGGGTCCCCAGACTTGGTTGCCTGCGGCCAATGGCATGGCTTTGCTAGCAGGCATGTATGGCCCGTCTTCATCAATAAGGCATTCAAGACCTTCGCGAGGGGCCAAGCCTCGTGAGGCAGACGACACATGACCTCCTCAGGAGTGGACTCACCAGGCTGGCTCACGAGGGGTGGAGAGTTCAAGGCCAGGCAAACCTCGTGAGGTTCTAGTGACGTGAGCCTTGACGATCAAGACCAGGCGGGCGCCAGCGCGCACAATGTCCTTGTTTCCTCTTTATTGCTAAGGGGGCAAGCGCTAGCGCGGAGTACCGAGGCATCAAGCAAAGGTTTCCATATTGGTGCAACGAGACCAAGACCAGCAGGACGGCAAGACGGAGGTCACCATGGAGCCCAAGGCGGTGTCACCACCAGAGCCTTTTGTAGGTGAAGACCACTTTTGTCAGGATAAGCTGTACTAGCTGTCCCCTTTCAAATTGGCCGTTGTTGTCTCCCTTCCCACTCAATATTTGGGAAGAGGACCAGGGCCTCTATAAATAGGACTAGCCACCACCATAGCTAGGGGGGAATCAGATCCTCACACACACAAGTTCGCCAAGCACAAGAACGCCTCAACCTCAGGGGCTGTTCTTCCCCTTGTACTGTTCATCATCAGCCCTAGAGGCAATCCACCACCACCACACTGGAGTAGGGTATTACACCACAACGGTGGCCCAAACTAGTATAAATCTTGTGTCCTTTGTGTTGCGAGTTCGTCGAGTTAGTTCATAAGATCTTAGCTGAGCTAGGACATGGATCGGTAGGGGGGAAATCTTCACGCGCACCCCTGTGTTTGAACCTTAAGGGTTTTGACGAAACCCGTGATCCGACATTTGGCGCGCCAGGTAGGGGTGCGCCGGAGTCTTTCTTCCGTCGATTTGTGCTCCACCATATCCACGCCCGCTCCCCCATGGCAGGCGCCCCTGCAGCTGGATTTACCGGTGCCCACAGCGGCACTCAGGGGCTCTGAGCCCTTGCCCCCGCCTTGCGGTGGGTGCAGTGGCCACCCAAGTTCAAGTCGGAGATGTCGCCGCGCTACGACAGCGCAGCAGACCCGTTGGTTTTCCTGCTGGCGTACGAGGAGGCCGTTCTGGAAACCGGGGGTGACGGCAAGATCATGGCCAACTGGTTCCCGATGGCCCTTGTAGGTGCGCCGCGTGCCTGGCTCCTCCACTTACCGGAGTCCTTTGTCGCCACCTAGGACGAGCTGCGCAACCTTTTCATCACTCGCTTCAGGGAACCGGCGGCCCCCATCATCGCAGGTCTTCTCGGCGGTTCGCAAGCACCACCATCAGATCGGCATGTCAAGCCATACTTTTGCCAGATCGGCGCCGCTTCCAGGCGCCCAGGGGCTCCGCCTGGCTGGGCCACACCTGAGGCCAACCTCACCTTCGACTCAGAGGATCATCCTGCCTCCACCGTCAGCTCGGGTGCCCTCTCGATGTTGTGCGCGCCCACCATCTGCCGCGTATCCATCACCAAGACGCTTGTCGACGGTGGCGCCGGCCTCAATGTGCTCTCCGTCGAAGCCTTCAGCCTCCTTCACGTACCATTCGAACGGCTTCGCCCAAGCAAGCCCTGCTCGGGGGTTGGCGGAGGCTCCGCCCGCTCCCTGGGGCAGATCCGCCTCCCCGTGACCTTCGGCACGCACGACAACTACTTCACTAAGCTCATCGACTTCGACATCACCCGCATTGGCCTCCCGTACAACGCCATCCTCGGGTACCCAGCTCTGGCCCAGTTCATGGCAGCAACCCATCCTGCGTACAGCCTCATGAAGATGCCGGGGAGCGAAGGTGCCCTCACCATGAAGGGGGACGCCAAGGAGGCCCTGGCGGCGCTCAAGCTTGCCCTCAAGGCCGCCGTGATAGCATGACCCACCAACATGGATACCTCCAAGGCCAAGGGAGCCGCACCAACCAAGAAGAAGCAGTTCTTCACTCAGGACAAGGCAGAAACCAAGCAAGGGCCGGTCGAGGAGGACGGGTCCTCGGGGGCAACCTTTACCATAGGCGCTATCCTTGAGCCTGGTCAGGAGGAGGCGCTAGTGAGGTTCTTGCGTGCAAACAAGGGAGTGTTCGCATGGGAGCCCGATCAGCTGGTAGGGGTCCGAAGAGAGGTAATAGAGCACCACCTGAAGGTGTGCCCCAACGTATGCCCCGTGAAGTAGAGGCAGGGCGACAGTCCACGGAGAAGCAAGCTTTCATCATCCAAGAAACCAGCAAGTTGGAGGCTGCGGGTGTCATTCGCGAGGTTCGGTACCCCGAGTGGCTGGCAAACCCCGTCGTCGTCCCCAAGAAAGGCAGGAAGGAGCGGATGTGCCTCAACTTCACCAACCTCAACAAGGCTTGCCCCCAAGATCCATTCCCGCTTCCACGCATCGGAAAGATCGTCGACTCCACCGCCGAGTGCGACTTGTTATGCTTCCTAGATGCGTTCTCAGGATATCACCAGATCAAGATGGCGGTAGAAGATGTGGAGAAGACGGCCTTCCTGACCCCATGTGGGGTGTAGTGCTACACCTGCATGCTATTCGGGCTGCGCAACACGGGCGCAACCTTCCAACGGCTCATGCACATCGCCTTAGGGCGGCAGATCGGGAGAAACGCTGAAGCCTACATCGACGACATCATGGTGAAGTCTCAGGAGGCGGGGACCTTGATCCAAGACCTGGAGGAGACCTTTGAAAGCCTTCGCCGGGTGGACTTGCGGCTCAACACGAAGAAATGCGTGTTTGGCGTCCCTTCTGGCAAGCTGCTGGGTTTCCTGGTGTCCCACAGGGGGATCGAGGCCAACCCAAAGAAGGTCAAGGCGATTGAAGACATGAGTCCACCGCAGGCCCTCAAGGAAATGCAGAAGTTGGCTGGTCGGGTGACTGTGTTGGGGCGCTTCATCTCCAAGTTGGGAGAGCGCGCCCTACCCTTCTTCAAGATGATGAAAAAGAAGGGCTCGTTCGAGTGGACCCCGAAGGCCGGCCAAGCTTTTCAAGACCTCAAGAGATATCTGACCAGCCCTCCAGTGATGGTGGCGCCGCGACCTCGCGAGCCCCTAGTGCTCTATCTCGCCGCCACCTTGTACTCAGCCAGCGTGGCTTTGGTGGCAGTTCGGGGAGAACACCAAGCTAAGGGCGCATCACGCCGTGCCACGCCTCCAACAGAGACGACGAAAGACCAGAAGGGCGCCACAAGGGCTGCAGCAGCAGCGGCAGAGGATCAGGCTCAGCAGGACGAGGCCCCCGAACCCGCGAAGGCCCCGACTAGCGATCAAGCATTAGGGGTTCCCTCTCCTCAGGAGGCACCCCAACTCCAGGAGGGCACAAGCCTCATCAGCATGCCTACCCTCGCCGAGCACCCGGTATACTTTGTCAGCACGGTGTTGCGGGATGCAAGAGCACGGTACCCCATGCCTCAAAACCTCCTGGTCACGCTCCTGGTGGCCTCGCAAAACCTGCGGCACTACTTCCAGGGCCACCCCATCAAGGTCGTCTCAGCTTACCCATTGGAGCGAGTGCTTAGGAGCCCCAACTCTGCCGGAAGAGTCGCTGAATGGAACATCGAGTTACAAGCTTTCCAGTTGGAGTTCAGTACTACCAGGGTCATTGATACGTCTCCAACGTATCTATAATTTTTTATTGCTCCATGCTATATTATCTACCGTTTTGGACATTATTGGGCTTTATTATCCACTTTTATATTATTTTTGGGACTAACCTATTAACCGGAGGCCCAGCCCAGAATTCCTGTTTTTTGCCTGTTTTAGGGTTTCGAAGAAAAGGAATATCAAACGGAGTCCAAACGGAATGAAACCTTCGGGAACGTGATTTTCTCAACGAACAAGACCCGGGAGACTTGGACCCTACGTCAAGAAAGAAAAGAGGAGACCATGAGGTAGGGGGCGCGCCTACCTCCCCAGGCGCGCCCTCCACCCTCGTGGGCCCCCTATTGCTCCACCGACGTACTCCTTCCTCATATATATAACTACGTACCCCCAAACGATCACATACCGAGCCAAAACCCTAATTCCACCACCGTAACTTTCTGTATCCATGAGATCCCATCTTGGGGCCTGTTCCGGATCTCCGTCGGAGGGGGCATTGATCACGGAGGGCTTCTACATCAACACCATAGCCCCTCCGATGAAGTGTGAGTAGTTTACCTCAGACCTACGGGTCCATAGTTAGTAGCTAGATGGCTTCTTCTCTCTTTTTGGATCTCAATACAATGTTCTCCCCCTCTCTTGTGGAGATCTATTCGAAGTAATCTTGTTTTTGTGGTGTGTTTGTTGAGATCGATGAATTCTGGATTTATGATCAAGTCTATCTATGAACAATATTTGAATCTTCTCTAAATTCTTTTATGTATGATTCATTATCTTTGCAAGTCTCTTCGAATTATCAATTTGGTTTGGCCTACTAGATTGATCTTTCTTGCAATGGGAGAAGTGCTTAGCTTTGGGTTCAATCTTGCGGTGTCCTTTCCCAGTGACAGTAGGGGCATCAAGGCACGTATTGTATTGTTGCCATCGAGGATAACAAGATGGGGTTTTCTTCATATTGCATGAGTCTATTCCTCTACATCATGTCATCTTGCTTAAGGCGTTACTCTGTTTTTAACTTAATACTCTAGATGCATGCTGGATAGCGGTCGATGAGTGGAGTAATAGTAGTAGATGCAGGCAGGAGTCGGTCTACTTGTCTCAGACGTGATGCCTATATACATGATCATACCTAGATATTCTCATAACCATGCTCAATTCTGTCAATTGCTCAACAGTAATTTGTTCACCCACCGTAGAATACTTATGCTCTCGAGAGAAGCCACTAGTCAAACCTATGGCCCCGGGTCTATCTTTACCATATTAATCTCCTACTACTTAGTTATTTCCTTTGCTATTTACTTTGCCTTTATTTTACTTTGCATCTTTATCATAAAAATACCAAAAAATCTTATCTTATCATATCTATCAGATCTCACTCTCGTAAGTGGCCTTATAGGGATTGACAACCCCTATTTGCATTGGTTGCGAGGATTTATTTGTTTTGTGCAGGTACGAGGGACTGGCGCGTAGCCTCCTACTAGATTGATACCTTGGTTCTCAAAAACTGAGGGAAATACTTACGCTACTTTGCTGCATCATCTCTTCCTCTTCAGGGAAAACCAATGCAGTGCTCAAGAGGTAGCAGTTATCTTTGCAAGTCTCTTCGAATTATCAGTTTGGTTTGGCCTACTAGATTGATCTTTCTTGCAATGGGAGAAGTGCTTAGCTTTGGGTTCAATCTTGCGGTGTCATTTCCCAGTGACTGTAGGGGCAGCAAGGCACGTATTGTATTGTTGCCATCGAGGATAACAAGATGGGGTTTTCTTCATATTGCATGAGTCTATCCCTCTACATCATGTCATCTTGCTTAAGGCGTTACTCTGTTTTTAACTTAATACTCTAGATGCATGCTGGATAGCGGTCGATGAGTGGAGTAATAGTAGTAGATGCAGGCAGGAGTCGGTCTACTTGTCTCAGATGTGATGCCTATATACATGATCATACCTAGATATTCTCATAACCATGCTCAATTCTGTCAATTGCTCAACAGTAATTTGTTCACCCACCGTAGAATACTTATGCTCTCGAGAGAAGCCACTAGTGAAACCTATGGCCCCGGGTCTATCTTTACCATATTAATCTCCTACTACTTAGTTATTTCCTTTGCTATTTACTTTGCCTTTATTTTACTTTGCATCTTTATCATAAAAATACCAAAAATCTTATCTTATCATATCTATCAGATCTCACTCTCGTAAGTGGCCTTATAGGGATTTACAACCCCTATTTGCGTTGGTTGCGAGGATTTATTTGTTTTTTGCAGGTACGAGGGACTCGCCCGTAGCCTCCTACTGGATTGATACCTTGGTTCTCAAGAACTGAGGGAAATACTTACGCTACTTTGCTGCATCATCCCTTCCTCTTCGGGGAAAACCAACGCAGTGCTCAAGAGGTAGCAAGAAGGATTTCTGGCGCTGTTGCTGGGGAGGTCTATGCAAAAGTCAACATACCAAGTACCCATCACATACCCTTATCTCCCGCATTACATTATTTGCCATTTGCCTCTCGTTTTCCTCTCCCCCACTTCACCTTTGCCGTTTTATTTGCCCTCTCTCTCTCTTTATCCTCCCTCTCTTTCTCTATTTGCCTCTTTTTGCCTGCTTGCTTTTTATTTGCTTGTGTGTTAGTTTGCTTGCTTGTCACGATGGCTCAAGATAATACTAAATTGTGTGACTTCACCAATACCAACAACAATGATTCTATTAGCACTCCGATTGCTCCTCTTACCGATGCTGAATCTTGTGAAATTAATGCTGGTTTGCTGAATCTTGTCATGAAAGATTCGTTTTCCGGCCTTCCTAGTGAAGATGCCACTACCCATCTAAATAGCTTCATTGATTTGTGTGACATGCAAAAGAAGAAAGATGTGGATAATGATATTGTTAAATTGAAGCTATTTCCTTTTTCGCTTAGAGATCGTGCTAAAGCTTGGTTTTCGCATTTGCCTAAAAATAGTATTGATTCATGGAATAAGTGCAAAGATGCTTTTATCTCTAAGTATTTTCCTCCCGCTAAGATCATCTCTCTTAGAAACGATATTAGGAATTTTAAGCAACTTGATCGTGAACATGTTGCACAAGCTTGGGATAGAATGAAATTAATGACACGTAATTGCCCTACTCATGGTTTAAATTTGTGGATGATTGTCCAGAATTTTTATGCCGGATTGAATTTTGCTTCTAGAAATCTTTTAGATTCGGCCGCGGGAGGCACTTTTATGGAAATCACTTTAGGAGAAGCTACTAAACTCCTTGATAATATTATGGTTAATTATTCTCAATGGCATACTGAAAGATCTACTAATAAAAAGGTGCATGCGATAGAAGAAATTAATGTTTTGAGTGGAAAGATGGTTGAACTTATGAAATTATTTGCTAATAAGAGTGTTTCATCTGATCCTAATGATATGCCCTTGTATACTTTGATTAATAATAATAATGAATCTATGGACATGAATTTTTTTGGTAGGAACAATTTTGGTAACAATGCGTATAAAGGAAATTTTAATCCTAGGCCTTATCCTAGTAATCCCTCTAATAATTATGGTAATTCCTACAACAATTCTTATGGAAATTATAATAAGATGCCCTCTGATTTTTAATCTAATATTAAAGAATTTATTACTTTGCAAAAGAATTTTAATGCTATGATTGAAGAAAAATTGCTTAAGATTGATGATTTGGCTAGGAATGTTGATAGAATTTCTCTTGATGTTGATTCTTTGAAACTTAGATCTATTCCACCTAAGCATGATATCAATGAGTCTCTCAAAGCCATGAGAATTTCCATTGATGAGTGCAAAGAAAGAACCGCTAGGATGCGTGCTAAGAAAGATGCCTTTATAAGAGCATGTTCTTCTAGTTCCTATGAAAATAAAGATGAAGATCTAAAAGTTATTGATGTGTCCCCTATTAAATTTTTGTTTTGCAATATGAATCTTGATAATGATGGGACTGAATATGATCCACCTTTACCTAGAAGGCGTTCTAAGAATTCGGAATTTGTTGATCTTGATGCTAAATTTGATAAAAGTGGGATTGAAGAAATTAAAACCCTAGATGTTGCTAAACCCACTATTATGGATTTCAAGGAATTTAAGTATGAAAATTTCTATTTGATTGATTGTATTTCCTTGTTGCAATCCGTGCTAAATTCTCCTCACGCTTATAGTCAAAATAAAGCGTTTACTAAACATATCGTTGATGCCTTGATGCAATCTTATGAAGAAAAACTTGAATTGGAAGTTTCTATCTCTAGAAAGCTTTATGATGAGTGGGAACCAACTATTAAAATTAAAATTAAAGATCATGAATGCTATGCTTTATGTGATTTGGGTGCTAGTGTTTCCATGATTCCAAAGACTTTGTGTGATTTGTTAGGTTTCCGTGATTTTGATGATTGCTCTCTAAACTTGCACCTTGCGGATTCCACTATTAAGAAACCTATGGGAATAATTAATGATGTTCTTATTTTTTCAAATAGGAATTATGTGCTCGTAGATTTTATTGTTCTTGACATAGATTGCAATCCTTCATGTCCTATTATTCTTGGTAGACCTTTCCTTAGAACGATTGGTGGAATTATTGACATAAAGGAAGGAAATATTAGATTCCAATTTCCATTAAGGAAAGGCATGGAACACTTTCCTAGAAATAAAATTAAATTACCTTATGAATCTATTATGAGAGCCACTTATGGATTGCCTACCAAAGATGGCAATACCTAGATCTATTCTTGCTTGTTATGCCTAGCCAGGGGCGTTAAACGATAACGCTTATTGGGAGGCAACCCAATTTTATTTTTATTCCTTGCTTTTTTCTCCTGTTTAGTAATAAATAATTTATCTATCCTCTGTTTTGGTTGTGTTTTTTGTGTTTAATTAGTGTTTGTGCCAAGTAGAACCGTTGGGAAGACTTGGGGAAAGTCTTGTTGAACTTGCTGTAAAAAACAGAAACTTTAGCGCTCACGAGAACTGCTGTCATTTTTATTTGGAAAGTGATATTTAGTTAATTATTTTTTAATATGATTAATATATAAATTCCTCACGTCCAGCAATTTATTTTAGAATTTTTGGGGTTCCAGATCTTGCGCTAGCTACAGATTACTACAGACTATTCTGTTTTGAGAGATTCTGTTTTTCGTGTGCTGTTTGCTTATTTTGATGAATCTAGGGCTAGTAAAATAGTTTATAAACCATAGAGAAGTTGGAATACAGTAGTTATAACACCAATATAAATAAAGAATGAGTTCATTACAGTACCTTGAAGTGGTCTTTTATTTTCTTTCGCTAACGGAGCTCACGAGATTTTCTACTTTAAGTTTTGTGTTGTGAAGTTTTCAAGTTTTGGGTAAAGATTTGATGGATTATGGAACAAGGAGTGGCAAGAGCCTAAGCTTGGGGATTCCCATGGCACCCCTAAGATAATCTAAGGACACCTAAAAGCCAAATCTTGGGGATGCCCCGGAAGGGATCCCCTCTTTCGTCTACTTCTATCGGTAACTTTACTTGGAGCTATAATTTTATTCGCCACATGATATGTGTTTTACTTGGAGCGTCTTGTATTATTTGAGTCTTTGCTTTTTAGTTTACCACACTCATCCTTTCTGTACACACCTTTTGAGAGAGCCATACATGATTTGGAATTTGTTAGAATACTCTATGTGCTTCACTTATATCTTTTGAGTTATATAATTTTTGCTCTAGTACTTCACTTATATCTTTTAGAGCACGGTGGTGGATTTGTTTTATGGAAACTATTGATCTCTCATGCTTCACTTAGATTATTTTTAGAGTCTTAATAGCATGGTAATTTGCTTAAAATCCTAATATGCTAGGTATTCAAAGTTAGTAAAACTTTCTTAGGAGTGTTTTGAATACTAAGAGAAGTTTGATGCTTGATGATTGTCTTGAGATATGGAGGTAATAATATCAAAGTCGTGCTAGTTGAGTAGTTGTGAAATTGAGAAATACTTGTGTTGAAATTTTCAAGTCCCTTAGCATGCATGTATGGTAAATGTTATGCAACAAATTTGAAACATGAGGTGTTATTTGATTGTCTTCCTTATGAGTGGCGGTCGGGGACGAGCGATGGTCTCTTCCTACCAATCTATCCCCCTAGGAGCATGCGCGTAGTACTGATGTTTTTGATGACTTTTAGATTTTTTCAATAAGTATGTGAGTTCTTTATGACTAATGTTGAGTCCATGGATTATACGCACTCTCACCCTTCCATCCTTGCTAGCCTCTTCGGTACCGTGCATTGCACTTTCTCACATTCAGAGTTGGCGCAAACTTCGCCGGTGCATCCAAACCCCATGATATGATACACTCTTTCACACATAAACCTCCTTATATCTTCCTCAAAACAGCCACCATACCTACCTATTATGGCATTTCCATATCCATTCCGAGGTATATTGCCATGCAACTTTCCATCATTCCGTTCATCATGACACATTCATTATTGTCATATTGCTTAGCATGATCATGTAGTTGACATAGTATTTGTGGCAAAGGCACCGTTCATAATTCTTCCATACATGTCACTCTTGGTCCATTGCATATCCTGGTACACCGCCGAAGGCATTCATATAGAGTCATTTTTTGTTCTAGTATCGAGTTGTAAATAAATAGAAGTGTGATGACCATCATTTTCTAGAACATTGTCCCAAGTGAGGAATTATAAAAAAAGAGAGAAAGGCCATAAAAAAAGAGAAGGCCCAAAAAAATATAATGAGAGAAAAAGAGAGAAGGGACAATGTTACTATCCTTTGCCACACTTGTGCTTCAAAGTAGCACCTTAATCTTCATGTTAGAGAGTCTCTTGTTTTGTCACTTTGATATACTAGTGGGAATTTTTAATTATAGAACTTGGCTTGTATATTCCAACAATGGGCCTCCTCAAGTGCCCTAGGTCTTCGTGAGCAAGCAAGTTGGATGCACACCCACTAGTTTCTTTTGTTGAGCTTTCATACATTTATAGCTCTAGTGCATCTGTTGCATGGCAATCCCTACTCCTTGCATTAACATCAATCTGTGGGCATCTCCATAGCCCATTGATTAGCCTCATTGATGTGAGACTTTCTCCTTTTTTGTCTTCTCCACATAACCCCCCTCATTATATTCTATTCCACCCATAGTGCTATGTCCATGGCTCGCGCTCATATATATATTGCGTGAAAGTTTATAGGTTTGAGATTACTAAAGTATGAAACAATTGCTTGGCTTGTCATCGAGGTTGTGCACAATGAGAGCATTCTTGTGTGACAAAAATGAAACATGACTAAACCATATGATTTTGTACGGATGAACTTTCTTTGGCCATGTTATTTTGAGAAGACATAATTGCTTAGTTAGTATGCTTGAAGTATTATTATTTTTATGTCAATATGAACTTTTGTCTTGAATCTTTCGGATCTGAATATTCATACCACAATTAAGAAGAATTACATTAAAATTATGCCAAGTAGCACTCCGCATCAAAAATTCTGTTTTTATCATTTACCTACTCGAGGACGAGCAGGAATTAAGCTTGGGGATGCTTGATACGTCTCCAACGTATCTATAATTTTTGATTGCTCCATGCTATATTATCTACTGTTTGGACATTATTGGGCTTTATTATCCACTTTTATATTATTTTTGGGACTAACCTATTAACCGGAGGCCCAACCCAGAATTGCTATTTTTTTGCCTGTTTTAGGGTTTCGAAGAAAAGGAATATCAAACAGAGTCCAAACAGAATGAAACCTTCGGGAACGTGATTTTCTCAATGAACAAGACCCGGGAGACTTGGACCCTACGTCAAGAAAGAAAAGAGGAGGCCACGAGGTAGGGGGCGCACCTACCCCCCCCCCCCAGGCGCGCCCTCCACCCTCGTGGGCCCCCTGTTGCTCCACCGACGTACTCCTTCCTCCTATATATACCTACGTACCCCCAAACGATCAGATACAGAGCCAAAACCCTAATTCCACAACTGTAACTTTCTGTATCCACGAGATCCCATCTTGGGGCCTGTTCCGAAGCTCCACCGGAGGGGGCATCGATCACGGAGGGCTTCTACATCAACACCATAGCCCCTCCGATGAAGTGTGAGTAGTTTACCTCAGACCTACGGGTCCATAGTTAGTAGCTAGATGGTTTCTTCTCTCATTTTGGATCTCAATACAATGTTCTACCCCTCTCTTGTGGAGATCTATTCGATGTAATCTTCTTTTTGCGGTGTGTTTGTTGAGATCGATGAATTGTGGGTTTATGATCAAGTCTATCTATGAATATATTTGAATCTTCTCTGAATTCTTTTATGTATGATTGGTTATCGTTGCAAGTCTCTTCGAATTATCAGTTTGGTTTGGCCTACTAAATTGATCTTTCTTGCAATGGGAGAAGTTCTTAGCTTTGGGTTCAATCTTGCGGTGTCCTTTCCCAGTGACAGTAGGGGCAGCAAGGCACGTATTGTATTGTTGCCATCGAGGATAACAAGATGGGGTTTTCTTCATATTGCATGAGTCTATCCCTCTACATCATGTCATCTTGCTTAAGGCGTTACTCTGTTCTTATGAACTTAATACTCTAGATGCATGCTGGATAGCGGTCGGTGTGTGGAGTAATAGTAGTAGATGCAGGCAGGAGTCGGTCTACTTGTCACAGATGTGATGCCTATATACATGAACATACCTATATATTCTCATAATTATTCGCTTTTCTATCAATTGCTCGAGAGTAATTTGTTCACCCACCGTAATACATATGCTATCTTGAGAGAAGCCACTACTGAAACCTATGGCCCCCGGGTCAATTCTCCATCATACAAGTTTCCAATCTATTTTATTTTGCAATCTTTACTTTCAATCTATATCATAAAAATACCAAAAATATTTATCTTATTATTATTATCTCTATCAGATTTCACTCTTGCAAGTGGGCGAGAAGGGATGGACAACCCCTTTATCGCGTTGGTTGCGAGGTTCTTATTTGTTTGTGTAGGTGCGAGGTGAGTCGTGCGTGGTCTCCTACTGGATTGATACCTTGGGTCTCAAAAACTGAGGGAAATACTTACGCTGCTTTGCTGCATCACCCTTTCCTCTTCAAGGGAAAACCAACGCATGCTCAAGAGGTAGCACTCTCCCGAGGGGAAAGCATTGCGGTGAGGCTAGACACTGAACCCGGAGGCTCCCCGAGGTTGGTACGGCCATGGGGCCGCCCTCAGTTGTTTATCACCAGCATGGAGCATGGCGCTACCGCACTTGCACGGGCATAACCGCTCCTCGGCCTTGTCGACTGCCAGCATGGAGCATGGTGCTTCCACTGGCACATGGGTGGGGGCTCCCTCTGCGTGGAGCCCCCGGGGCGTGTACAGCCCCGCCCTGACACGTGGCTTGCACGACAGGGCTATACGAGGTGTGTCTGGGAACTCGTGAGCTAGCGCGGGACTCATGAGGCCCTACCTCAAGGCGGGTTGCGCCTGGTCTTGATTCTTGATGGCTGCGGTGATCCTGCGAGATGGTTAGGTAACCTGCTCCGGGTGAATCTCCTGAGGCGATGACATGAGAAGGCCAAACATCAACGACCCCAGGAGGTGACGTGAACGGGGCCAGCCCGCCAGACAGAGCTATGCCGTTGGGTTTATCGATGCTACAGGGGCGGCCCCGAGCACAGACGCCGTGCCTAGACTTCTAATGCGAAGGATCCTGAAGAAAGACAACCGGCGCGCGGCTCCTGTGGTGGCGAGGCACCGGGTCGCGCGCCCTGGCATGTCCATCCCCGATTAGCTCATGCGAGGACAAGGCACCAAGGGCCATGGGAGGTGACGTACATGGGGCGGCCCGCGAGCCAGAGCTCAGCCTCTTGGGTTTGGCGACGCTGCAAGGACGGACCCGAGCACAGACGTCGTCCCCATCCTTAATCATGAGGCGGTTGGGGCGGGCCTGCAAGGGCACACGACATTCATGGTATCGAAGTACCGGACAGGTAGGTGGCAATGGTAGGTAACTTATGCACGGGGACGAGCTAGTTTAGATAGATGCGAGTACGATACATGCCACTGGGACGGACCCGAGCAGCTTGGGGATGATGCAGCTCGAGGGGCACCCCCAGCAGAGTAAAGCTAAAGATGCAGAAAGATACATGCCGCAGGGGCAAGCCCGTGCGACCAAGGAATGATGCAGCCCGAGGGGCGCTCCCAGCTGAGTAAACTGGAAAATGTCACCCAATACCGTTGCCGAAGGAGTGTTGAAGTAGCTGATGATGCGTGCCGAAGAGTCGCTCCTCACGAGCCACCAAGGCCCTCGGCCTCAGGAAGCTCTAGGGGCTCAGGTGGTTCATTAAGGACCGTCGCCATTTCTGCCAGGACCGCATGGTGCCTGGCCTCCTGAGCCGCCAGGATGCTCCGTAGATGACGCTAGTGGGTGACAGCTGATACGTCTCCGTCGTATCTACTTTTCCGAACACTTTTTCCCTTATTTTGGACTCTAACTTGCATGATTTGAATGGAACTAACTGGACTGACGCTGTTTTCAGCAGGATTGCCATGGTGTTATTTTTGTGCAGAAATAACAGTTCTCAGAATGACCTGAAAATCAACGGAGATTATTTCTGGAATATATAAAAATACTGGAAGAAGAGTCCACGTCAGGGGGCCCACACCCTGTCCACGAGGGTGGGGGGCGCCTACCCCCTAGGTGCGCCCCTGCCTTGTGGGCCCCCTAACGCTCCACCGACGTCCACCATGACTCCATATATTCACTTTTGGGGAGAAAAAATCAGGGAGAAGGATTCATCGCATTTTAGATACGGAGCCGCCGCCAAGCCCTAAACTCTCTCGGGAGGGCTGATCTGGAGTTCGTTCAGGGCTTCGGAGAGGGGAATCGGTCGCCATCATCATCATCAACCTTCCTCCATCACCAATTTCATGCTGCTCACCGCCGTGCGTGAGTAATTCCATCGTGGACTTGCTGGACGGTGATGGGTTGGATGAGATTTATCAAGTAATCGAGTTAGTTTTGTTAGGGTTTGATCCCTAGTATCTACTATGTTCTGAGATTGATGTTGCTATGACTTTGCTATGCTTAATGCTTGTCACTAGGGCCCGAGTGCCATGATTTCAGATATGAACCTATTATGCTTTCATGAATATATGTGAGTTCTTGATCCTATCTTGCAAGTCTATAGTCACCTATTATGTGTTATGATCTGTTAACCCCGAAGTGACAATAATCGGGATACTTACCAGTGATGACCGTAGTTTGAGGAGTTCATGTATTCACTATGTGTTAATGCTTTGGTCCGGTACTCTATTAAAAGGAGGCCTTAATACCCCTTAGTTTCCAATAGGACCCCGCTGCCACGGGAGGGTAGGACAAAAGATGGCATGCAAGTTCTTTTGCATAAGCACGTATGACTATATTCGGAATACATGCCTACATTACATTGATGAACTAGAGCTAGTTACGTGTCACCCTATGTTATAACTGTTGCATGATTGATCACATCCGACATAGATCTCCATCACCGATCCAATGCCAACGAGCTTTTCATATATTGTTCTTCGCTTATTTACTTTTCCGTTGCTACTGTTACAATCACTATAAAACCAAAAATATTACTTTTGCTACCGTTACTTTTACCCCTGTTACCACTACTATCATATTACTTTGCTACTAAATACCTTGCTGCAGATATTAAGTTTCCAAGTGTGGTTGAATTGACAACTCAGCTGCTAATACTTGAGAATATTCTTTGGCTCCCCTTGTGTCGAATCAATAAATTTGGGTTGAATACTCTACCCTCAAAAACTGTTGCGATCCCCTATACTTGTGGGTTATCAAGACTATTTTCTGGCGCCGTTGCCGGGGAGCATAGCTCTATTCTTTGAGTCACTTGAGATTTATATTTGCTGATCACTATGAAGAACTTGAAAGATCAAAGAACCAGGATTTTTCCCTCAACTACGAGGGGAGGTAAGGAACTGCCATCTAGTTCTGCACTTGATTCACCTTCTGTTTTGAGTAAACTTGCAACACCTACACATGCTATTGATTCTGATAGGTCGCATGTTATTGATGATGCCACTTCTGCTTTGCACGATACTTATGATGAAACTACTTCCGTGCTTGAAAATACTGTGCCACTAGGTGAATTTCTTGATGAACAACTTGCTAGGGCAAGAGAGAATGAAATTATTGAAACTGATAATATTGATGAAAGTGATGATGAAGATTCTCCCCCTAGATATGAATTACCTGTTGTGCCTGAGGGTTATGTTATGGATGAAGAAACTGCTAGAGACTTCTTAGCTTGCAATGATAGATCCGATCTTAAGAATTTATTAGCTAAGCTCAAAGAAAAGTCTTTGAATGCTAGAATGAAATATGACCCTGCTTTTGCTACTTCACCTATCTTTATTACTGATAAGTATTATGATTTCTCTGTCGATCTTGAGTTAATTACTTCGGTTGAATCTGATCCTTTTTATGGCTATGAATCTGAAACTGTTGTGGCACATCTTACTAAATTAAATGATATAGCCACCCTGTTCACTAATGATGAGAAAACTCGCTATTACTTTATCCTTAAGTTGTTTCCATTCTCATTAAAAAGTGATGCTAAAACATGGTTTAATTCCCTTGATCCTGCTTGTGTGCGTAGTCCCTAGGATATGATTTATTACTTCTCTGCTAAATATTTCTCCGCTCATATGAAACAAGCTGCTTTAAGGGAAATATCTAATTTTGTGCAAATTGAAGAAGAGAGTCTCCCACAAGCTTTGGGGAGACTTCTCCAATTACTTAATGCTTTGCCTGATCATCCTCTCAAGAAAAATGAAATACTTGATATCTTTTATAATGGACTAACCGATGCTTCTAGATATTACCTGGATAGTTGCGCTGGTTGTGTTTTCAGGGAAAGAACTGTTGATCAAGTTGAATTGCTATTTGATACATCCATTTTGCATCATGCTTTTATATCGATATTTATTGCATTATGGGCTATTATTACACATTATGTCAGAATACTTATGCCTATTATCTCTTATTTTACAAGGTTTATATAACGAGGGAGAATGCCGGCAGCTGGAATTCTGGGCTGGAAAAGGAGCTAATATTAGAGACGTATTCTACACAGCTCCAAAAGTCCCGAAACTTCACGGAAGTTATTTCCAGAATATATAAAAAATACTGAGTGCAAGAAGTACCAGAGGGGGGCCACCCACCAGCGACAAGGGTAGGGGCGCGCCCCCTGCCTTGTGGACCCCACGTGGGTCCCCTCCACTTATCCTTGCACCCACACACTTCGTCTTGCTCCAGAAAAATCACTAGCCAACTCAAACCCGAGTTCTTGCTCATCTTGCTGCCATTTTCGATCTCCTTGCTCAAAGCTCCACTCACAAAACTGCTTTGGGGGATTGTTCTTTGGTATGTGACTCCTCCAATGGTCCAATTAGTTTTTGTTCTAGTGCTTTATTGATTGCAAAATTTTGCTTCTTAGGTGACCCCGTTCTTGAGCTTGCATGTCAAATTTATGTGGTCAGAAGTAGTTTAAATGCATGACATAGCCTCTAGGCACTTGTAGGAGTAGTTGCTATCAATCTTGTTGAGTTTGGTTCACTTTTATTTTAAGTTACTAAAAATTTCAGAAGTTTTCAGAAAAAGATGAAGAGATTTTTGAGGGGCTCATCGAGCCGAAGCTCAAAGGATAAGCAAAGTGAAGAGAACAAGAAGCCCAAGTATAATCTCCCTCGTACTGCGAAAGTTCGGCCATGTGAATGGCCTTCTGATGAGTTCTTGGGAGAAGCTGGGATTCATGAAGAGTTTTATCATTTGGCTGAGAATGCAGGCCTCACCGCTTTCCTCCACGACCAGCGTGAACAGTATCTCTTACTCGTCAATATCTTTGTGCAAAATTTTCATTTCCATGCTACGAGATCACCACCTTTGGTGGAATTTTATTTATATGATGAGCATAAGGAGATGTCACTTTATGATTTTTGCCGGGTCTGTTTGATACCCTTTGAGCGCAGCATAGAGGAACCACATCGTAATGATGTGGAGGGATTTATTGATACAATTGCTGTAGGGGAAACAAGGAAAGTTTTCGATGCGAGAATCACTAGCATACATTTTCCCGTTTTACGTTACTTCGCAATATTTGCTAGTAGATGCTTAATTAGTCGCGGGAACTATGGAAACCTTAGTGCCCCTGATATTGTTATTTTGCACTATGCCTTGTTTCATGATACTACTTTCAGTTTAGGCACTATTGTTGGTAAACGGTTAAATCTGAACCATACTGAGGGCCCCATCCTCAGAGGCATCTTTGCCTCGCGCCTTGCTGCACACTTTAACATACCTATCAGGCATTATGACAAAGAGGAAAAGTTGTTGCCTCCTATTGTTCTAGGTTATAAGAGTATGGTAGCACATGAGTTTATTATTAAGGATAAGAATAACATACTAAAATATAAATTGATATTTAACAAAAAATATTGTGAGTTTATTACCTTACCTGCGCCCTCTTTGTTCAACATATTTTCAGGCATGTACCTTGCTCTGCCGGAGGCCATTAATGCCTACCAGAGTCAGATGTCAGCTGTAGAGCCGGAGCCACCATCTGATCCTCACCGTCAGTCTGTTTATCAGTGGAATTCGGAGGAGATCGCCAGCCAGTGGCAATCTGAGGACCCTTCTCAGTACGACCCGAGCTACAGTTTTGATCTATGGGCATAGACCAACTTAGGCCAAAAGCCTAAGCTTGGGGGAGTACGTATTTCTCACCGGCATTACATTCATGTTCACACACTCATGCCAGTTGTCGGTGCTCATACTTTCTCATTGTATCATCCATGCTAGTTTATTTTCATTTTCTCGCTTTCTTCTTGTGTGTTTGAAAAACATTAAGAAAAACCAAAAAATAGTGGTAGCTTTTAGTTAGTTTACTTTTCATGCCTGTAGTAGTAGTAATTAAAAAGAAAAGCCAAAAAGATTTCCCGTTCTTCTTTTGCTTGTTGGGAGCTTTCCTGTGTAAATAGTTTTGTTTTATTTCTTTTCTTTGGGGGTCGAGAGGAGAAGACTATAATGAAAATGTTGAGTGGCTCTCTTATGCATTATTGTTGATCTAACAAAGAGCCCATATTACATTGTCTTCTCCTGTATACTGAATGCTTGCAGATTCCAGCTTAGTCCAATGCACGTGCACTATTATTATTATCCACACTATGTTAGAAATATAGATGTGATTAGCTAGAGATAACAAGAAAGAGATAGACTTAGTTTAAACACACAATATCTTGCCTTGTACTCCAAGCCTCTTCTACGTTGTACTCTATATATACCCCTACGAGGGTCATATCAATACAACACATAATTCTAGGGTTTCATATTTTCTACATGGTATTAGAGCAGTTAGTCTCACGACGCCGATCCTAGGACCTTCCACCATTTCCACAGCGCGTCGCCCCCGGGGAGATTAATCTTCTCTCCCCGGGGGTGCGACATCCGACCTCAAAGATCATATTGGTCCTTAGATTAGTTTAGGAAAAATTCGAATTTCCAATTCTCATCTACCAGATTAATTTTTTCTATAGCCACAAATATCGGACGATCCTCTGATCCAATCCGGTGAAGAAACATAAATCGGCCTTACGGATATGTCTAGTGAAAGTCTCCAGTCTGTTCGTGTGGATGGCCGGCAGCAAGTCGCATACATGGATCTTCCGGCGGCTGCGCGTATATCCGGCAAGTGAGCAAGTCTATGTTGTGCAGATGCGATCAGAAGATAGGCCGCCGGCCGCCGCAAGCACCGGTCGACCGAACAAGCTGGCAAACAGAGACTCCAAGGCGTATAGGAGCAACGCCGGCCTGCTTATGATCGAGCCAGCAAACGCGTCCAACCCAAGATCTGTGAGATCCAATCTGACCTCACCGGACGTGCAGGCGGCGTGTTCGCAGGCTTCGACATGTGGGCACTTCCTCGACAGCCAGCTCAAGATCAAGCTCCACGAAGCATCCTTGTCCAACGACCAGTAGCTATCATCTTCAAAGGTCCATCCAACATGGTGTAGGTATGCCCGTGCAAAGTAAGCTTCCATGCTCATGTATTTATCCAGGAACCATGCAACACAGGCAGCAAGCAACTCCAAACGCGTACGCGAGAGGAAAGCCATAAGAGATCGGCAATCCGGCATGTGACTCATACGAGCGCATCGAGACCGGGAGGGCAGAATGTGCAACCGCACACCTCCTGTCCATGCACCTCCATCGACTCGGCTTCAGCTACTCCGATGCCTCGCCTTCAACCACGACGATTTGGATGCGGCCGGTCTTCTCCAACCGGAAGCACGGGTCATCGATCTACATCTGCACCAACCAGACCAATGACATGCATCTACATAATCGATCTTCATCTGCACTAACCCCGCACCGTGACTCGCAGTTGTATGACTACATCACGTCCGAAAGAAAATGAGTTCATCTATCAGAAGAAAACACGTATGAACCATCCACACGCCAGACCTGTGTGGAAAGCAATGCAATTCTTCATCGACTTCTTCGGTGTGACACGGTGTTGACACTTGGTCTCCGCGAGGGACGCCTTCAAGCGACACATTATCATCGACATCGCCGACACTTCATCGCCAAGGTCTTCATCAACGTGGTCTTCATCAACATCTTCGTCAACACATCACCGCTGCCTTGTCCACAACATGGACACCTAGCGTCCTCTGACAGACTTTCTGCAAGACGCGACCACGATGACAGCAATGACCGCGTCACGACGACGGCATCGACATGGAGTCACTACAGTGACGACCCTACACGGCCACACATTTCTGGCAAAATCGATGTGTGCTCAATGGGCTTCCTCTAGTCTTGGCAAAACTGGCGGACTCATCGCCGACGACACCCTCTAACATTCGCAAGGTGCATCGTCCACATCTGCAGCTTCGTCATAGCGCATTTTTTGTACCTTTGGCTTTGTGCGGCTTAATCATCCACGACGACTACGTCATCGACCACGACTACCTCGACCACGGCTACATCGACATTCACATACATGACTACGTCTACAGCTACTCATCGGCAACAACTCCAGTCAACAGCATCCGCCTCGTCACTTGCGTCCATGACACTCCCGCTGTGACCGCGGGAGGGAATAGAGAAGAGACAAGGAAGGCACCGGAAGGGGACGCAGTCACCGCCCCAGGTGTCTACCCATCAAAGACGCTGTTGATGATGGCGCAGCAAAGCAGACGACAAATTTGCTCGGTACTTCAAATCCAGTTGCAATCGTCTGCTTCACTCCCGCTACGACTGAGGGGGAATGTGAGAAGTATAAATGTGATTAGCTAGAGATAACGAGAAAGAGATAGACTTAGTTTATACACACAATATCTTGCCTTGTACTCCAAGCGTCTTCTACATTGTACTCTATATATACTGCTACGAGGGTCAGATCAATACAACACATAATTCTAGGGTTTCATATTGTCTACACACTATTCATTCGTGCAAGTGAAAGGCAATAATGATGATATATGATGAACTGATTGAGCTGAGAAAAGCTGGTATGAACACTACCTCTCTTGTTTTTGTAAATATGATTAGTTCATCGTTCCTGATTCAGCCTATTATGAATGAAACATGTTTGCAATGACAATTAGAGATTATAGTTGCTTATGCCATGCTTAATTAGCTAGGAGTTTATAATGGTTTACCTTGCGTGCCAACATGCTATTAAAATGGTTGTGATGTGGTATGATGGGGTGGTATCCTCCTTTGAACAATTTGAGTGGCCTGGCTTGGCACATGTTCACGCATGTAGTTGAAATAAAATCAACATAGCCTCTACAATATTTAAGTTCATGGTGAATTATATCTTACTCATTCTTGCATTCAGTGTTGATTAATTTTAATGCATGTTCATGACTGTTGTCGCTCTCTAGCTGGTCGCTTCCCAGTCTCTTTCTAGCCTTCACTTGTACTAAGCGGGAATACTGCTTGTGCATCCAATTCCATAAACCCCAAACTTATTCCATATGAGTCCACCATACCTACCTATATATGATATATACTTGCCGTTCCAAGTAAATTTGTATGTGCCAAACTCTAAACCTTCAAATAAACATTATGTTTTGTATGCTCGAATAGCTCATGTATCAACTAGGGCTGTTTGTATCTTCCATGCTAGGCGGGTTATTCTCAAGAGGAGTGAACTCCTCTCCTCATTCACGAGAAAATGGCTGGTCACCGGAATGGCCAGTCCCATGCTCAAATCAAATCAAAATAATTGCAAACAAAACTCCCACATGATTGTTGTTAGTTGGAGGCACCCGTTGTTTCGGGAAAGCCATGGGTGGATGCTTGTTGGTGGTGGGGGAGTATAAACTTTACCATTCTTCTTGGGAACTGCCTATAATGTGTGTAGCATGGAAGATATCGAGATCTCTCAGTTGTTATGTTGACAATGAAAGTATACCGCTCAAAATATTATTCATCTCTATTTCAAAATCGAGCTCTGGCACCTCTACAAATCCCTGCTTCCCTCTGTGAAGGGCCTATCCATTTACTTTTATGCCGAGTCATCATCCTCTTATTAAAAAGCACCAGTTGGAGAGCACCGCTATCATTTGCATGTATTACTGTTAGTTTACATTGAGTATGACTTGATTGGATCTCTTTTACCATGAATTACAATGTCTAGTCAGTCTTTGATCTTTAAAGGTGCTCTGCATTTATGTTTTGCGGTCTCAGAAAGGGCTAGCGAGATACCATCTTGTTATATCATATTATGATTGTTTTGAGAAAGTGTTGTCATCCGAGATTTATTATTATTGCTCGCTAGTTGATTATGCCATTGATATGAGTAAACATGAGACCTAAGTGTTATTGTGAATATGGTTAGTTCATAATCTTTGTTGAAAACTTGAATGCTGGCTTTACATATTTGCAACAACAAGAGCAAACAAAGTTTGTAAATTTGTTTCTTTATCACTTTTAGTTTATCAACTGAATTGCTTGAGGACAAGCAAAGGTTTAAGCTTGGGGGAGTTGATACGTCTCTGTCGTATCTACTTTCCCAAACACTTTTGCCCTTGTTTTGGACTCTAACTTGCATGATCTGAATGGAACTAACCCAGACTGACGTTGTTTTCGGCAGAATTGCCATGGTGTTATTTTTGTGCAGAAATAGAAGTTCTCCGAATGACCTGAAAATCAACGGAGATTATTTCTGGAATATATAAAAAATACTGGAAGAAGGATCCACGTCAGGGGGCCCACACCCTGTCCTCGAGGGTGGGGGTGCGCCTACCACTACAAAAAAAGACACATCCGTGACATTTTGGGCCGAACGAAATTTTTTCTGTCATACATTTGACACTTCTATGACGATAATTGTGACAAAACCCGGTATCATCATAGATATGGTGGGCTCCTACTTCTATGACAAAAAATCATGACAGAAAATGGGCTTTTCGTCCTGGGCGGGCTGGAGACGCAGCTGCATGACATTCTTTGGGACGTCCATGACGAAAAAAACC
>NC_041388.1:590822259-590852220 GCF_002162155.2 Triticum dicoccoides | reverse complement strand
ACCCCGTGGTGTGGAGGGCTGGATGAACAGTAGACGGTGGAGGGTGGTTGAACAGTAGCCGGTGGAGTAGCACGCGGTGGAGGCTGGATGAACAGGAGCCCGTGGAGGCTGGAGGAGGTCGAAGGTGGAGATGAACAGTATCTCGTGGAGTCCCGTTTTGCGGTACGCCACACCCCTCCCGATGAACAGGACCCCTGTTTTGATCGTAGGAGGTCCGTTTCGTCCGTTTTGCAGTACGCCACACCCCTCCTGATCAACAGGACCCCCGTTTCGACCGTAGGAGGTCCGTTTCGTCCGTTTTGCGGTACGCCATACCCCTCCCGATCAACAGGACCCCCGTTTCGACCGTAGGAGGTCAGTTTCCTCCGTTTTGTGGTACGCCACACCCCTCCCGATCAATAGGATCCCATTCCGAATGTAGGAGGTCCGTTTCCTCCGTTTTGCGATATGCCAGGCCTCATTTCCATCGCCTGTTCCGTCCAAGCCCTCCCGATGAACACGACCATGCATTCCGTTCCGACCCAGCCGGTTGGGTCTCACGCGTTCCGTTGCGTCCTAATGAACACGACGCATTCTGTTGCCCCCCCCCCATGAACACGACGCATTCCGTTGCCTCCCCATGAACACGACTCATTCCGTTGCCTCCCCATGAACACGACGACGACGTTGTTTCTCCGTTCTGACCCAGCCATGCACACGAGCCCTGGCCGTACGTATGCGCAAGTAGGCGTTCGAGACCCCGCCCGTATGTACACATACGTGTCCATATTTTATTTCTTGCACCCTAGCCACTGTACGTACGTGTACATGCCACATGCGCGCCTCTACTACGACACGTACGCACCTCTACTACAACACGTGCGTGCCTCTACATCCACCAGTATATATGTACGCACACGTTCTCGACCAGAATGACAACGCTACGTACGCTTCGACCAGGTGGGTCCCGACTGTCAGGCACTTCCTTGCATGCGAAGATGTAGCTGGTGGGTCCCAGCAGTCAGGGGGGCGAATCATTTTTTTTCCTAGACGCACTTCCTTGCATGCGAAGATGTAGCTGGTGGGTCCCAGCAGTCAGGGGGACGAATCGTTTTTTTTGCCCGGACGCACTTCCTTGCGTGCGAAGATGTAGCTGGTGGGTCCCAGCAGTCAGGGGGAAACGTTTTTTTCACAAAATACAGTGGCCCGTCCGGTGGGTCCCCGCTGTCAGGTGGAGGAATCATTATTTTGCGCGTAATAAGGAGGCACTTCCTTTCTGCGGCCGTCGACCCAGCTGTCAGCCTCTCCATGTAAGTCCATGTCCGATGGAAGTCGTTCCTTGACCAGGTTGACCACGCCATGCAGAGAGCACCACGGCGGTGGACGACGGCGAGGACTAGGAAGGGGACGACTCGGAGCCGGGGAAGACGCAGCAGTGGAATGCCACGTGAAGAGGAGTATGAGGGTTCACTGGTTCGGCTGCGGTGTGAGGCTGCTGTCACCGCAGAATAACAGGGGGTGTGGGTGAGTAGAGGGATGGCCTGGCCAGCGGTGGGAGTAGTAGGGGGCGGTGCGGCCTCCGCGGCATCACAGCCGGCCACGGGAGGGCAGGAGCACGCGGCACGACCGGCGCTGGTTTGGGCGGCTGGAGCAAGAAGACCAGAGGTTGAAGAAGCACTACGGCCGTTGGATGAACATCGTACGGTAACAGGAGCTAGAATCGTTCATATTGACTAAGTTGACAAAGCCCTCCGTCCCCGTCAACTTGGTAGGCCCACAAGTCAGCCTCCCACTATGCTGGGTTCCAGCTGGCAGGGGGAATATTCATTTTTTGTGCGTAATAAGGAGGCACTTCCTTGCGTGCGAAGATAGCTGGTGGGTCCGACATGTCAGCGGGGGCATGTTATTTTCGTGAAATACAGAGGCCCTTCTGGTGGGTCCCAGATGTCAGGTGGAGGAATCATTATTTTGCGCGTATAAGGAGGCATTTCCTTGTGTTCGGCCGTGGACCCAGCTGTCAGCTTCTCCACGCACAGTCTACTTCCGATGGCGTCGTTCGTTGACCACGTTGACCATGCCGTGTCGAGCGCATCCAAGGTGGTGGACGACGGCGAGGCCCCGGACAACAACGAGTCGGAGATGGGAAGACGCGGGAGTAGAGTTGCAGCCGGAGAGGTGTACGAGGGTTAACTGGTTCTAGTGCAGTGTGGTTCGGCAGTCGGTGGAGAAGAACAGGAGGTGTGGAGGGGTGGAGGGATGGCCTGGCGAACGGTGGAGTAGCGCTTCATAGTGAAGCGTGCTAAGCAGAGCTACTAGCAGCAGGAGGCGGGAGGTGGTCCCGGCAGGGCTGGAGGAAGAAGACGAGAGATTGAAGATGGACGCCGGTCGTTGGATGTAAATCCAATGACTAACATGTCAGAATCATTTGTTGACTAAATTGACAACGACTTGCGTTGGCTTCGACCTATTGGCCCACATTTCAGCCTCAAAAAATGTGGCACGTATTCGACCCATTTTTTCAGAATTTACATTCTTTTTTTTGCGCGGTAGAATTTACAGTCAATTTGATATTTTTTTGAATTACAGCCATTAGCTGGGCTTGGTGAACAAATAATGTAGCGTCCATGCAGCCCATTTATTTTATTTCCTAAAAAATTATAGGCCATTTGCACTTTCTCGAAATACACGATTTTGCTGGGCTGATTCTAATTATAATGTTGGGTTGGGCCAGCAATGTAATCAAAAAATAAAAAGGGGCTAAGCATTTTGTTATAAATATATTTAAATAATAAGTGATATTATTACATTCGTCCTTAAATCTTACCAAGCTTTTGTGCACAATCACTAGGATTTTCGTGCCAAAACAATTCAAGATTTTATTTGTTAAGAAATTATTTTTATAAGTTAATAAGATGTGGGATATTGTTTTCTTACATATGTAAGTATCTATTAAATATATAATAACAATAAAAATAATATATAATAACACATAAAATAATTTAAATATATATAATATAGTTAGAAGGGAAACATAAGTTGGACCTGGCGTTCCTATTCTTATATAGAAAAATAGAACAGACCTCTGCATTTTCTTCAAAAAAATACATAAATTGGGCTGCCAAAAATAAAACCTCGGATGGGAGGTCCATAGGCCGGTCGATACATGACGGCCCTAAGAAAATACAAACAGGTCTATGGACCTCCCATCCGAGGTCGTGGGTTGCGCATGTTAAAAATGAAAGTCTAGACGGGGCAGCCCAAAACCACGTCCAACACTTGCCAAAACTTTGTCCCTCGTTTTCTCTGTGTTTGGCACACTCGACATTGTGTGGGCATTTTGACTGTGCATCATATGAAGATGCGCTATGCATGAACGTTGATCAGCATGATGTTAACTGGCTAGTAGTTCCATTTTCGACCATGAATAAAACTTCCAACATGATGTTAACCCTGTTAGAAAAGGTCATGTTAATATAAACGCTCTGCCTCTGAAAGTTGCAGTTTCTTATCTGAAACTGAACTTGCAGTTTCTTATCTGAAACTGGAAGTTGCAGTTTCTTCTCTGAGAATCACATTGTCTGCACTTTTATACTCCTATGAAAATACATTTTTTTAAGTGCTAAAAATAGATCTCTAGAATTCATAAAATACTTCATATGCTCAATACTGCAAATCTGAAATTCAAAATACATTCATATGTGAAAGTACTCTCGAAATACACAACACAAAACACAATTCATAACCTGCAAATACTGACAACCCTAAGCTCCTCCTGACAATTCACAACCTGCCCGACTATTGGGCTCGGGGGGGGGGGGGCAGCCCCCTCCTATTCCTCGGTGGCAGACAGCCGCCCCGTGAGACGATGTGAACGGCGAGGGAGACGATGGCGGGGAAGCATTGTCGAGCCAACTGATTTTCTCCTCTTGCAGTTTGGTTCGGTCGAAGAAGACTCCACCGGCTCGCTCTGGCAGGACACCCTCACAAACGGCACCCTATAGATGCTCGATCCTTCAATCTCTGGTGGATGCTCCATCTGGGATCAATACTCCCACCACCGCTCCCTCATGATCGGATTCGGTGAATTTGTTTGCTCCATGGCCCGGAGGAGCACCTCTATGTACTCCGGCGCGACTCCCTCCGGGAGTATCACCGCCTTTTCACTCTGTTGCAGATATTTGGCCATGGATGTCGCCGTCGCTGCTAGTTGGTCCTTGTTGTCAAACCAAGACTGCATCTCCAACATCGTAGCTAGCTTCACAGTGTCGCCGTCTGCGATCCTCATGTATCGGTTGTACTCCTCAATCGATCTACTTCTCCACAGCACCTTCACTCGCCGGCGGTGGTTTTTGAATGGAAGCGGAGAGGAGCAGCGCTGGTTTTGGATTAGATTGGGAGAGGAGCGGTGCTGGTTTTGGACTGGAACAGGAGAGGAGGGGCGGTGGTTTTGAAATTGAAGAGGAGAGGAGCGGCACTGCATTTAGATTGGAACAGGAGAGGAGCGGCGGTGGTTTAAGGGGAGAACATAACTAAATCACCACATATTAGTCCCATTTTTATTAGTCCTACTGTAATTAAATCACCACATATTACACTGATTTCGCTGCTCGTTGTGTACGCTAATTGGGAGAAATAAATACCCAGCCGTAGCATCCACTAGGGATGTGCGCGTGAGGCTTGCATGCGGCTGCATGCGGAGGGAGGCGAGATGATTCAATTAATTAATGCTGCTCCTACTCATCCCCGCACGTCCTTCAATACTACATCGGTTCGCTCCTAGTCGTCCCGTCCATTCACATTACGGCAGTTCCACTAGTCCTAACCCTCCTCCAAAATTCATGGCGTCTCAAATCTCCATGATCGGCGGTGAGTACAAGGTTAGAACCATCACCGATGATGAGTTCAATGTCATCTACACCCGTTCTTCCGCGACGGTGAAAGGATGCCTTTCTCGCTTCAGACGCATGTTCGAAGACTCAGATGATGAGTGGGTCGTTGGGCTAGATGTTGAGTACACCACAGTCCCGGGCCTAGAGAAGGATCTAAAGGACGAAGAGAGGAAGAAGCCCGCCGTGATCCAGGTTTGCGTGCATGACTTATGTTGGTCTACCACATATGCCATGCCGACGTTGAGTGTCAGGATTTTATGGACTTCCTCGAGAGGAACCTAGTCAAATTCATTACTGTAGACTTTGGTAACGACAAAGAAGTCCTGCATCGGATGGGCCTCATTGTAGGCAACACCTTCGACCTCCAGAAGAATCAACTGGTGTCCTCTTGTTAGCCTTCAATGCTAACCCTGGCAGGAGCCTTGGTTCATCCTTCGTCTGGTAAATTGGAGAAACCTCCATACACGTTTCATCGTCATGCATGGTAGCGGAATGTACTAGATATAGACCACATCCACTATGCTGCAATGGATGGCTACCTTTGCTTCAATATCTACATGGGTTGGATGAAGAGCAACAGCCAAGTGTGCGGTTCAAGCAAAGAAGTATCGGCCAAGAGGAAGAGGGACAAGGACGAAGTCGAGGACGTGGACGAGGACTCCGAGTAAGGTGGCAGTGTCGTTGCTCATGGTGATTCTAATCCAGTATCTACCGGAATAGTTGCAAAGTTTAATTTTAGGTGTGCTTAATTTAATTTGAGGGGTGTGTTGTGCTGAGCCCCCAGCAGAACTATGTTATGTTTCTTCTTGTTACTTTAACTCTTCGGTACGTACATACTAGTATTTCTTACATTTCATCTTTTAGTTGGTATAGTACTACCACTTGTTTCTTCACATTATATACGTACAATATATATGGCCAACATCATATAGCCAGCAGTTTAGTTGTCAAAGAATTTCAGGGTGCTTAGTTTTGTCAAAGAATGCCAGGATGCTTAGAGGGTGCTTGGATCCAATGGACTTATTTTAGTCTGACTAAAAATAGTCTCTTTAAGAGGCTAAAGTTCCAAGCACCCCTGACTAAAGAGGGGCTAAAACTAGTCTTGAGACTAAAAAATTTTAGTCAGGGGAACCCCTACTAAAATGTGGATTAGTCCTCTCTATACTCATTTAACTCCTCTCCTTTAACACGGGCAAGTTCTGGATTGGAGGGTTTGGAGGATAACAAATTCTCATTAACTTTTTAGCCTTTTTAGTATTTGGATCCAAGCATGGGTGAGGCTAGCATGTTTTAGTCCCACTACTTTTAGTCATGGGACTAAAACGTATCCAAGCACCCTCTTAGTTTTATTTGAGGGGTGGGTTGTGCTGGACACCATTATTGTGACTAGCCTTTTTTAATAGTACTATATGCATAATTTGGCGACGAGCGCTCTCTATATGTACCACCTTTTTTTTTAATTTCAAGTTTTTCTCCATGGCGCAATCCATCGATACTACTGTTGTACAAAAGTATACATTTTTCAAAAGGCTAGAGGGCGGGGCAGTCTAGCTTGGTCGGTTTCACGAGAGGCGAGGGCCTTTGTGATTTGATGGCTCATTACTGCTGGAAGGCGGGGCCTTGTAATTTGACTGCTCGTATAAATGCGCTGAGGGAGTCCTGGATTAGGGGGTCTCCGGACAGTAGAAATATATCCTTTGGCCGGACTATTGGACTATGAAGATACGAGATTGAAGACTTCATCCCATGTCCGGATGGGACTCTCCTTGGCGTGGAAGGCAAGCTAGTCAATACAGATATGTATATCTCCTCTTTTGTAACCGACCTTGTGCAACCCTAGCCCCCTCCGATGTCTATATAAACCGGAGGGTTTTAGTCCGTAGGACAACAGACAATCATACCATAGGCTAGCTTCTAGGGTTTAGCCTCTCCGATCTTGTGGTAGACCAACTCTTGTACTACTCATATTATCAAGAATAATCAAGCAAGACATAGGGTTTTACCTCCATCAAGAGGGCCCGAACCTGGGTAAAACATCGTGTCCCCTGCCTCCTATTACCATCTGCCTTAGACGCACAGTTCGGGACCCCCTACCCGAGATCCACCGGTTTTGACACCGACATTGGTGCTTTCATTGAGAGTTCCTCTGTGTCGTCACCGATAGGCTTGATGGCTCCTTCGATCATCGATAGCGATGCAGTCCAGGGTGAGACTTTTCTCCCCGGACAGATCTTTGTATTCGGCGACTTCGCACTGCGGGCCAACTCGCTTGGCCATCTGGAGCAGATCGAGAGTTACGCCCCTAGCCACCAGGTCAGGTTTGGAAGATTAAACTACATGGCCGACATCCACAGAGACTTGATCTTCGACGGATTCGAGCCCCTGCCGAGTGCGCTGCACGGTCACGATGAGCATGATTTAGCTCTACCATCGGACAGTGCTTAGGAGACCGCACCGGCAACCACTCCGACCCTCAATTCAGAGCCAATTGCGCCATCCATGGATGGGTGGATAGACCCCGCCACGGAGGCCGTATTCTCAGCAGCGATCGAGCCGAGGATCGACCTTACCCTTCACGGGAGCCGTGACGCCGAACTACCGGAATGTCCCCCGGCCACGGACTCCGAACCGCCTGCGTCCGTGCCTGCCGAATCCGACTGGGCGCCGATCATGGAGTTCACCTCCGCAGATATCTTTCAGCACTCGCCTTTTGGCGACATACTGAACTCATTAAGGCCTCTCTCCTTGTAAGGAGAGTCCTGGCCGAACTATGTCCGGCAGGATTGGGATGTGGATGACGAAGAAATTCGCTGCCCACTTAGTAGCCACTGTCGACGATTTGACCGACATGCTCGACTTCGACTCCGAAGACATCAACGGTATGGACGACGATGCAGGAGACGAACAGGAACCACTGCCTACAGGGCACTGGATGCCCACTTCATCATATGATGTATACATGGTGGACACACCCAAAGAAAACGACGACGAGGAACGAAAGGACGCAGCAAAGGGTTGTTCCCTCGAGAAGTAGTCAAAGCGGCGGCGTAAGCGCCGCTCCAAATCCCGCCTCGACAGAAACAACAATCATATAGACCCAGCGATAGAGCAAGGGGAACCATCGCCCGACTAGGGCAACACAGAGAATCAAACCGAACAACCCGACCCCGTCGAAGATAACAGTTTGGACGACATCACACCGGACAGGCACCCGGAGCAACAGAATGCCCATCAAAGGCTGGTTGCCACTGCGAGGAGTCTGAAAAAGCAGAAGCAAAGGCTCAGGGCTGCACAAGACACACTCATAATCAGATGGAGTGAAGTACTCAACACTGCAGCGAAGTACAACGGTAATCGCCACACCAAGAGCTACCCGAAGCGAAAGGTGCTACCTGAATTCGACAAGGAGGCCTTAGATCCCTCGCAACCAAAAAACAAAGCGGCCATCCGGTCGGATAGACGACCTCGTGGCCAAAATAGAGCAGCAAACAACGCCGCACATAAGCCAGTACGCGATCCACGTGAGGACTCACATCAAAAGTACGGCGCAACCAGATCCATCTACGGGCCACGCAAGCGCGCTCCAGCATGCAATGCAACACAACAAACATCCCAACACCACGGTACACCCAAATACAGGGGTGCCGCACACCCCCTATGTTTCACCGATGAGGTGCTGGACCATGAATTTCCAGAGGGATTCAAACCCGTAAACATAGAGGCGTCCGATGGAACGACAGACCCTGGGGTCTGGATTGAGGACTACATCCTCCATATCCATATGGCTCGAGGAGACGATCTCCACGCCATCAAGTACTTACCCCTCAAGCTCAAAGGGCCAGTTCGGCACTGGCTTAAAAGCCTCCCTGAAAACTCCATTGGAAGCCGGGAAGAGCTCGAAGACGCTTTTCGGGCAAATTTTAAAGGGACCTATGTACGACCTCCGGATGCAGACGATTTAAGTCATATAACTCAACAGCCCGGAGAGTCAGCCCGAAAGCTTTGGAACAGGTTTCTCACTAAAAATAACCAAATAGTCGACTATCCGGACGCCGAAGCCTTAGCAGCTTTCAAGCACAGCGTTCGAGATGAATGGCTTGCCAGACACCTCGGCCAAGAAAAGCTGAGAACAATGGCAACATTAACAAGCCTCATGACCCGCTTTTGCGCGGGTGAGGATAGTTGGTTAGCCCGATGCAACACCAGCGACCCAAGTACATCCGACGTCAGGGACGAAAACAGGAAACCACGACGCAGCAAAAACAAGCACCGGAATAAAGAAGACAGCCCGAAGAGCACGGCGGTAAACACCGGATTCAGAAGCTCTCGGCCAGGTCTGCAAAATCTGCCCTCCAAAGGAAACAGAGACGAACTGTCCAGCCTAAACAAGATTCTGGATAACATATGTCAGATCCACAGCACCCCCAATAAGCCTGCAAATCACACCCATAGAGAATGTTGGGTTTTCAAGTAGTCTGGCAAGCTCAACGCCGAACATAAGGGGCAGGATACACCAAGCGAAGACGAGGACGAGCCTCGCAAGCAAAGCACTGGGGAACAAAAGAAATTCCCACCAGAAGTTAAAACAGTAAACGTGTTACACGTGACAAAGGGGAGAAACAAAGTGGCACTCCTAGAGACACATGTCCCAGGGCCTATCACAGCGGAGTTCTGCCACTGGTCGTCCCAACTGATCACCTTCGACCATCGGGATTACTCGGCAAGTATCCGGCATGCAGGATGGGTTGCCTTGGTGTTAGACCCGATAATTGACGGATACCACTTCACACGAGTACTGATGGACGGTGGTAGTAGTTTAAACCTGATATATCAGGACACGGTCCGCAAAATGGGGATAGACCCAACAAAAATTAGCCATAGCAACACTACCTTTAAAGGAGTAACGCCAGTCCCAGAATCCCATTGCACGGGCTCCCTGCTACTAGAGGTTATATTCGGCTTCCCCGATAACTTCTGCAGCGAAAATTTAACCTTCCACATCGCTCCGTTCCAAAGTGGCTATCAAGCACTACTTGAACGCGAAGCTTTCACTCGCTTTAACGCAATACCGCATTACACTTCCCTCATGCTTAAGATGCCCGGTCCACGTGGCATCATTACAGTAAATGGAAATATTGAGTGCTCCTTGCGCGCGGAAGACCGTGCAGCTGCCTTGGTAGCCGCACACTAAACAGCCTCACCAACTAAAGCATCTGACAGGTCGTTAAGACCACAGACACGGTTGGACGAGTCTGGTACTTCTATATGTAATTGATACAGGTTTGATGGCTATACCCCTATTACAATACAAGGGGCTCAACGCGCGCGCACAAGTGGCAATCAGGCTCAACTTTACTCATTTTTGAACTATATATTGTTTATTTAGTATAACTTACCTTTTGCACGACAACTTTTCAATTAAGTTCCTCTCTTTTTCAGATGACCATCGTGCTACACCCATCCAGAATACAGCACAACGGAGACACAGGCGCAGACGTGCAGCAGGGACCCGTTCCAAGGATTCTTTTTAGATTAAGACCCTGCGTAAACCTTTTTTACTGTCTCTTGTTGATACACATCCCTCAGATTCTCAGTACAATTGAGAAGGATGCTGACGTATTGGCATGTGGCCACGTCAGAATATTGCACGTACCCGGACACCAGGGGCTTATTACAAAGGGCACTGTTTAGGCCCGGTTTACATCATAAAGACCGAATACCTTAGGGAGTGTTCGGCGTCGCGAGTTTGGCCTTATATGCATCAGCTCCGAATCATGTCTTTGGTCAAATGTTGTGTTTGCCCGGCTCCTGTGTTTTGCTGCCTTACGTTCCGCTCTATTGGCTAAGGCGGCACCACGAGAACTACTACGATTGTGCCCTGGTTTATCCGGACGAGCACCTCAGTAGAGAAAGCTGAAAACTGACTGTCATGATATAGCGTGAGACTGGTCAACCACTCGATGACCTAGCGGAATCTTCGAGATTCCTCCTCTTTAACGAAGGGCCGTTTCCCGGCCAGGCATGTACGCTCCCCGAATTCGGATGAGTGCGGAGCCACCAGGGGCTATATAGTGGCCCCACTGTCAAACTCCTCTGGCTAAGTGAAAGTGTTAAAGAATTATAGTCCGGTTGCCTAGTTCACTATGCTATCACCTCCTTAATGGACCAAGACGTTGGATCAAGTGTGAACATGCGTCTTCTGCGAACACCCCCGCATTATATGCGTGGGGGCTGAAGCCGACGACTGCAATCTTTCAGGTTATATACATATATACGTAAACGGCCGCAAAGGAGGCATCATAGCACTTTTGACAAAAGTATAAATACAACCTTGATAAATTCAATAAAACATTGTTTTTACAATGGGAATACATGTCACTCAAACATAATATTCTTCAAGCACTGAGCCTCTATTGAACGAGCGCCTTCAAGAGCTTCTTCAAAGTAGTGCTCGGCAGCCACTTGGACTATGGCCGAACCCTATGCCGCAACAGTGGTGGCATCCATCTCCGCCTAGTATGTTTTGACACAGGCAAGGGCCATCCGCGAGCCTTCTATGCACGCTGACCTCTTCACAGCATCAATGCGTGGCACATCACCAAGGAATTGTTGCACTAAGCTAAAGTAGTTATTCGGCCTTGGCCCTCCTGGCCACAAATGATCCACAACAGACCTCATGGCCAGTCCGGATAATCTATGGATCTTGGACCAACCGGTCAATCGCTCATTCAGCAGCAGCAGACGGACTGGAGCGTGAAACTGTGACCAGAACAACTTCTCCACTTCGGGACCTTTCTAATCCTTGGAGTACTTGGCGGCATCAGCAGTGCTGGAAGCCAAATCCATGTACGCGTCCGCAGAACTCCATAGCCGGTCCAGAGGAGCATAGTTCGGATCTCCGAACTTAGTCTGCAACAAGAAAGGCTTCCCAGACACGATATCTGCAGCCTGATTCAGCTCCTCCTTCGTCGCTCTAATTTTGGAGCGGGCTTCCTTGGCAGCCACCCGGGCCTTCTCCAAGTCCGCCGCTTTCGCCCGGTTTTCCTCTTCAAGAAGCCGGTAACGGTCAGCAGCATCTTTTAACTCCACGGCCATCTTGGCAATTTTTTCTTTGCTCCCACAATGTGCGGCCTGTTCGGCCCTTAACTCTTCGGACGCCTTTAAAGCGGCCGCATTACTACTCCTTGCTTGCTCCTTGGCTCGGGCAAGCTCCGCCCGAAGGGTCTCCACGGTGGCCGCTCCATCTACAGTCACAACATACTAAAGATACTGGCATCATGCTGTTCTTACTTTTGTGACATTCACCAGAAAAATCACCTACCCTGTGCCTCGTCAAGCCGCTTGTTGACGAGCACGATGTCGGCAACTGCCGCTTTAGTTCGGCATACCCATCAGTCCGGCTAGCCACCGGAGCCTCCACCACCTGCACATAAAGGCAGTCTGGTTATTACCTGGGACTATGATCCTCTGTTTGCCGCCGTTTTCGACTACAACCAGAGTCTCAGGGACTACTATCTACACAGGGCACATCTAAAAATGTGCGGTACTTTCAAAAATGTACATCATTTCACGTACCTCAAAACCCGTTAGTAGACTCATAAAGGCTTCATGCAGCCCGCTTTCAGCGGACGAAATCCTTTCAATCACCGTACCCATCAATGTGCGGTGCTCTTCTGAGATAGCCGCTTTCTCTAGCAGATCCCTCCGTACATCCGACCGCACATCAGACGGTGTTGGACTCTTTTGATTGCTCCCTTCGAGAGCCGGATACTGAGGACTTCGGGTGGCCATAGGATTACCTTCTGGCCTTGCCGGATCAGGAGAAGCCCTCCGCGATGAAACCTCAGGGTCGTCCACTTCGTAAGGCGGTGTGGCAGGGGGAGGCATTTCGCTCTCCATCATCTCCGGGAGCAGATCCCCCGAAGACAAGCTCAGCTGAGAAGGGCTAAGATCCAAACTGCAAGATAAATGCTTCGATTATTTTCCTCAGAAATAGAGCAAGATATTTTCGTTATTGAATACCATTTTACTTATAGCTCGGTAGAGGGTTGATCCCCGCGCGGACATTGTGCGGCAAGAGTACCCTCCGAGGCTGGTCCCTCTGGCGGAGATTTCTTCTCCCGTTTGGAAACCTTAGTTTACGGATCTTCAGAGGTAGACCTCTTCCTTCCCCAGGGAGAGAGAATGTCAGATTCTTCACCTTGGTTATCCTCCCTCGCGGAGGTGCTCATTCCCTCGAGTGGAATACGTAGTGATGGAGGCCCGCTTTCGCCCTCTTTATTCCCCCCTTCATCTTCCTTTGAGGGCACCAGACAATGTGCTGGCTCGAGCATCTTTTCCAGCACCGGATTGTCCAAGCCTTCAGGAATGGGGGCCGAACACCGGATCATCTTCGCCTTTGTTATCCAGTCCTGGTCAAAGAGCGATTCTTCAGAATGATGTCATGATAAATAAAAGGACAGTATGTTCGGCCATGGGATTACTTACTTGGGCAGCGGTGCAGTTGCTGCTCAGGCCCAGGTACTCGGTAGTGTCCGGACACTCTATTTGGGGTCCGAAGAATGATTTGTACATCTCTTCGTGCGTCATGTCGAGGAAATTCTGAATAGTGCATGGTCCTTCCGGGTTGAATTCCCACATGCGGAGAGGCTGGCGTTTGCGAGGCTGGACTCGACGAACCAGCATAACTTGCATTACCATAACCAGACTAAAATCTCCTTCAAAGAGATCTCGGATACGGCTTTGTAGTATTGGCACGTCCTTGGCTGGACCCCAGCTGAGCCCCCTGCTGATCCATGACATCAGTTGTGGTGGAGGGCCCGAGCGAAAGGTTGGGGCAGCTACCCACTTGGCACTTCAGGGAGCTGTGACGTAAAACCAGTCCCGTTGCCACAATCCGGACACCTCTGGAAAGGAACCCTTTTGCCATGGAGCATCAACAATTTTGCTTATTAGAGCACCTCTGCATGCTGCGTACTGCCCCTCGACCATCTTCGGCTTCACATTGAAGGTCTTGAGCCACAAGCCGAAGTGAGGGGTAATGCGAAGGAAGGCCTCACAAACGACAATAAATGACGAGATGTGAAGAAGGGAATCCGGGGCCAGATCATGAAAATCCAGCCTGTAATAGAACATAAGACCCCTAACAAAGGGATCCAGAGTGAGGCCTAGTCCTCAGAGGAAGTGGGAGACGAACACAATACTCTCGTTGGGTTCGGGAGTAGGGACGACCTACGCTCGGGCGGGCAGCCTATGCGAAATTTCGGCGGTCAGATATCTGGCCTCCCTCAACTTCTTGATGTCCTCCTCCGTGACAGAGGAAGACATCCACCGGCCTTGAAGGCTGGATCCGGACATGATTGAAGGTCCAAAGCACCTGACCTGGGCTTTGGGTGTTAGAACTCGAGGGAGGGAAGGATTCGATTGAGCACAGGAGGGAAAAAGTAAAAGCCTTGTCCCTTTATAAAGAGGATGAATATCAAGCGTCCTCCTCGTGGCCGTTTGGGACTTGCCTAAGATCTAGGAGTCCTAGGCAAGGTTGGGTTACCCACGTCCATATTAATGAGAATCCTGTAATAAAGGGAACACGATCTCTGCTTTAACAAGACGTGTCAAGAAACCGCCTCGCGTTATGTGCGGGGCTGGTTAAAGAAAAACGGTTCAAACATTTACCGGACCGTGGCGTGATGTCATGCTGCCAAAACGTGTCAGCAGATTAGATTTGTGGAAATATTATTCTCTCTATGGTGGTATGTGGAACTTATTTTGCAGGGTCGGACACTATCCTTTTATTCAAACTCTTCCGTGGTGTATGCGGAGGAGGAACCCGCCTTGCAATGCCGTAGACAACACTGCGCGCCGGACTCATCGTCATTGAAGCCTGGTTCAGGGGCTACTGAGGGAGTCCTGGATTAGGGGGTCTTCGGACAGCCGGACTATATCCTTTGGCCGGACTATTGGACTATGAAGATACGAGATTGAAGACTTCGTCCCATGTCCGGATGGGACTCTCCTTGGCGTGGAAGGCAAGCTAGTCAATACGGATATGTATATCTCCTCTTTTGTAACCGACCTTGTGTAACCCTAGCCCCCTCCGGTGTCTATATAAACCGGAGGATTTTAGTCCGTAGGACAACAAACAATCATTCCATAGGCTAGCTTCTAGGGTTTAGACTCTCCGATCTCGTGGTAGATCAACTCTTGTACTACTCATATTATCAAGAATAATCAAGCAGGACGTAGGGTTTTACCTCCATCAAGAGGGCCCGAACCTGGGTAAAACATTGTGTCCCCTACCTCCTGTTACCATCCGCCTTAGATGCACAGTTCAGGACCCCCTACCCGAGATCCGCTGGTTTTGACACCGACATGCGCCGACGACCTGATCGAGGAGGAGCAAAGAACCAAGCGGTATACTCAAGTTTTCCACTGGAGTAGTACTACGACGGAGGAGCACGAAACACGGCAGCCCAGTGCCATATGGCGATAAAAAATGATCTAATTTGCTAGTCATATCATTATTAGCATTATTCTATTCATACCCTCAAAAAAACCATTGTTCTATTCATGCCTCGGAGAGAATGTGACACGTGCAGCAAAACACCCGAAGCACAAGATGAAACACAGGAGCAAAAGAAGAAGGAAGATTATCAACCCAAATGATCTAATTCGCCGCGGAGTCGTAACTGCTTCTTCATCGCCTCCACGACCTCCATCTCCTTGCGTGTCTCCTCCGCCATCTTCTTCATTCTGTCCATGACACGGGATTTCTTGACGCGAGCCTTCATCATCTGTTCCACGGCCGCATTACGTACCTTGACAGCAGCCGAGTGCTTGATGCGGAGCTTCGCAAACTCATCCTTCTATTCCATGACGAGGGCTTGCAGCATTTTCATCGAGGAACTACTATTCTCATGCAGCTTCTTCCAGCTGGCGTTCTTCTCCTTCAACAGGTCGATCTCGTGGCAGAGCTTCGCCTTGTCCTCCTGAAGTCGCAGGATTTCACTGGTCGCCTACTTCTCTGAGGCAATTCTCTTCTTCAGTAGCGTCACCAAGCCGGCGGTCAACTCCCCCTGCTGATTGAGCTCAGTGGGCATGTCATCGAGGCTCTCCTTCAGCAACTCCATCAAGCCATGGATGAACTCCTTCTGCATGCCGACGAGGGATAACGACTCCAGCTCCGCCGGCTCGGCATGTTCACCTCCGCGGCTAGGGCGCTCCTGGGGGCCATCGCCTGCCCGTGAGAGATCTTTCGAGGTCTCTGCGTGGCGACGAGCCCTCTCTTTTTTTCCGCAGCCTTGGTTGCCGCTCCCTTGTTACGACTACTTCTTGACCTAGAGCTCTGCTCACCTGCCATGGCAATGATGGACGAAGAAGAAGCACTTATGAGGAGGAAAGGTAGAGTAATTTTCGGTTAGGTAGTTCCCTTTTTTATAACCTAAGTACTAGCACTAGTACTAATACCTGCATAGTGGGAACACATTCAGGTTTGGTACGTACTAGTAGGTGTGAGCAGGCTTCCGAATGTGATGGGAACAAGGTAAAGATTAATTGATGGTTTTGGTTTCGAGGCCCGAAATGGCTCCCGATGAGTTTAGCGGAACATCAATTTCAAGTACTACACTGCTCAAATGCGTAAATATTATGTTACTGTCAAAAATTGGCACAAAATACGAAGGAGACCAATGGAAGTACTACTAGCAACCCACGATTTAACTACTCGCATGCGCGTAGTGGAGTAATAATGTCTTTCTTCCGCCCTCACATCCACTCAATTTGCATGCGCTGTATTAATTGACCATCAATGAAGTGAACGACTTTACACACGTCAAATTCTCACATGGGGTGGATCTTGGTACAAAATTGCGTTCGCCCCTGTACCCGCGTGTGCGTGCGAGGGAATGAGTGTGTGCGTGGCGTGCGTGCACATCTTCTCTTCGTGCATGTACCGCAAGTATGGCTCAGGGAGGACGAGTACATTCTTCTGGAACCAGCAGCACGTCACTTTGATCAATCCACGAAAGGAGGTCGCAACAACGCCTCCACATGTGCCACGTGGCTTCATGAACTATAAGAGAGACACTGTGTAGCGTGCCATTGGTATTCTAAATTATGTGTTTTGCACATACTCGAAGTACTAGTAAGGTACACGTGCATTGCACGCATCAGATTTTGCAACCAAGTTATGAATAAATACCACACTATAGCATGTAAGCTCCGAGTCATATATGCCTGATGTAGCCCTTCATTTAATTCTTATAGTTCATCTCATTCAAAATCAATTAGTTTTTATAAAAAAAGCTAAGAACGCGGGAATAGGAAAAACATGGGATTATAGTGGAATGTCGTCTTGAATCCTACAGGATTGTACGAGTGTTTGATTGTGCATAGAAAAAACGTAGAATTCTTTCAAAGAGGTTTGAGTGGATGGGATGTTTCCTATGAAATCTAGTGCAAATGAATCATATGGAAAAATTCCTATGGTTTACAATCCTACGAATCAAACAACCAAGATAGGAAAAATTCCTAATGATTAGAATCCTCCAAAATTCCTTTGAGAATCCTTTGAATCAAAGAAGCCCTTAATCTATTTTATGATTCATGGAATTGTGCGTTGTAAAGCATAAAGTAGAAACAAATAATGGCAATCCAACTAGAAAAAAAGTTTGGGGAGTTATGATACGGAAGATTCTAGAACAAAAGAGAACCACTGTTGTTTTGAGGTTTATGCATTATGCTTAAGTTCAACCATGGAGTCTGCTAGATTGTACATGTGGAAAAATCCGGTGGGGGGCTAGAAGATGGTGCAAGGGGCCGAGTGGAGGGAGACTATGAAGGAATGCACAAGTGTGAGATCGATATTCAGAGAGAGGGGGTGAACACGTGTGCTGTTGCGCAGTGGCGGAGCCATGAAAAATAAATGAGCTAGGGGGCCAAGCATTGCTAATCCTTTACGAGGAGGGTCAATTCATGAACTTAAACCATTTTTTGCGGCAATTGTCTAATGATCACATTCATATTAGCCTCGATATATAGTGATGTTAGGGGGAAGGGGGCAGGGCCCTTGCTGCCCCCTTTCTTCGCCATTGTGCACGCATCTAAGAGATGAAGCAGAAGGCATGGATGATGAGAGGGGGACGTTGGATATATAATTAATGTGGGTGTATTAGCTATATATGTTAATCCTATATAGAGAGGTATAGATTGATCGATGTGGACGTGGAAAAGAGGATGAGACCTCACTGGATATATCGATTGATCTGTTTGTGTGGAAAACTATGAAAGACCTAGCTATATACACACATACATAGAGGAACATCGATCGTTTCGCATGCACGCGTGAGAGATAAAGAATGCCCAATATGATGGAGAGGGGGATGTGTGTGGGTGTGTGCCTTCATGGGAGACCAACCTGAAGAAAAAGATTGCATGCGTGCGATGGATAATGCCGACTGGTAGTGTGTGTGCATGCATGCACGAGAGAAAGTTAGTGGTACAATTATAAAGAGAAGACTACTGTGTGGGTCTAAAAGAAAAGGTGAGGTCATAATCAATGTAAAGTTGAATTCAAATATTTGAATAAGAGATCCTGATGTTTGAAACCCATGCATGCATGAATATAACGGACATCTGCGCGGTGTGGTTCGGAAACGAGCATGTTGTAATGTATACACATTGAACAAGGTCAGACTGATTTGAATTGGAGATACGATGGCAGACATCATTTGGCCACGTCGCATTCGTGCATGGACACACTATTCTAATTGGAGATGATGGGCGGCTTTCTCATCACATATCTATATCTATACCCCTATATATATTATATATTATATTTTATATTTTTTATATTGTGTGCGGGTAACTTTAACTTTGAAAGATTGTAGCGACCAGACCTCAAACGGTCCAATCTCTGTGCTTAGGTGTCATCCCTGGATCAGTAATGCTGACACCACACAATACTTGAAGGATTTATAACAGAGTAGCAATCACACACTTATTACATCGAGTGTCTCAAAAGAGAACTTATTACAATAAATATGGCTTAAGGCCATCTAATAACGATAACAGCGGAAGGCTTGGAAGATAAGTGAGTCCATCAACTCCAACGGCATCACTGAGTATAGAACCATGACCTAAAACTCCTTAATCGCCGTCTGAAAAGTCTGCAACACTAACGTTGCAGCCCGAAACGGGTCAGCACATGGAATATGCTGGCAAAGTAACACATAGAGAGTAATGGAATGAAACAGCTATTCTATTTGCATATTTGGCCGGTGGAAAGCTCTATGGTTACAGTTTTGCGTAAAGCCATTTTTTCCTAGTGCAAAGGAATGAATTTATTTAACTATCATGGTGGTTGTTAAACATTGAGAATGGTTGACAGCATTCTCAATCCCAATTAAGCGTCATCATTAAACAAACCCATCAAAATTAATTTAGAGTAACATGTTGAGATTCACATGATAATCCAGGTACTAGATACTCAAGATGTCCATAACCGGGGACGCGGCTAACCATGATTAGTCTATACACTCTGCAGAAGTTTGCGCACTTTTCCCCACAAGACTCGATCTCCTCCGTTGGATTTCTTGCACAACATGGTGTTTGAGAAACGGATGACCGAGACATAGTCTTTCAGAAGCGTTTGCACCTTACGATGGGTAGACCGTACCACCTATAACCCCTACATCTGCTAGTCTACCACTGTAAGAGTTCACACGACTTAATCAACTATGCTAGAGCCCATAATAGCTTTTGGCTGCACACGGAAGTTTCTAGCATGAATAATCTCATGATCCCTTTGAGCCTGAGTTGCGGTCCATAAAGAAAAACAGGCAATCGTTGCAATACCCAGGTGCCTCAATCCACCCAGATGTGTATTTAAGTTGCCACCTTAGATAAACCATTAATTAACAATCTCACATCTGTCATGGATACACTCACCCAGTCCACGTCTACTAGCATAGCATGGCATAATAAGCAAACGTAGAAGTAACTCCCAAAGGTTTGACAATAACAGGTAATAGGTACTACTTCAACTACTTCCCAAACCCACAATTTAATTAGATCCTAATCATGCAATGTGTAAGGATTGATCTAATGCAATAAAACTGGGTAGAGGGAAAAACATGATCAAAGTGTTACTTGCCTTGCTGATGGTCCGAGAAACCTAGCGATTCGAAGTAGCAAGCGGCGCACTGCGGGTACTCTATCGCAAACAAACAAGCATACAATAAGTACTAAACTAATGCATAGGTAAAACTCAAATAAGAGATCTAACCAGAAAGTTCTACTTAAGAACTCCGGTTGGCAAAAAGAATCAAATCGAACGAAGCAACGGAAGACAAACGGCAAAAGAAACAGGCTTCGTTTACTATTCTGGATCTAAGGCAATTTTTGTGGTGGCAAAAACTTTTTTAAGTTGGCTAAACGGAAAGAGGGTTTCGAGACGAAACTCCACGCGCTTGAATCGCCTGATTCCGATAAACGAGCGAAAAGTTAAACTAAAATGAAAATCGGATCAGAAATCACGATCAGAAAAATCACGGATTTAATCCGAGAAAAAGAAAAACGACGAATAGTTTAACGAACGAACATTCGTTAACTAGATCTAAATGAAGAACGTGTTTGTTAAAACGAACGAACGATCGAACGCTCGCTAATTAGCCTAAACCGAAAAAAACCAATCTAAAGAAAAAAACGGAAACTAAAAAAACCGAACGAAAGCCGGCGAAAACCGAACGAAAACTGGCGGGTCAATCTCGGCGACTCGGGCGGCGAGATGGGCGGCGGCGACTCCGGCAAGGCGGCGGTGTCGGCGGAGGCGGGCGGCGGCGGTGGCGGCGTCAGGCGCGGCGACGACAGCGGAAGGCGGCGGCGAAAGACGGTGGCGGCGGCGGCGCGGGCGTGGGGCTCGAGGCGGGCGGCGGCTAGGGTTTCGGCCCGGGGTGGACCGGCGGCTTATAAAGGCTGTTGCCGGAGGATTCCGGGCCTAGCACGGCCCGTAGGTCGGTTCGGACGTTTTTTTAAAATAGTTACGCTCAGAAAAAAAAACAAAAGGACTACTAAACGGACTCCAAAAGTCCCAAAATAAATTTTCCCCGACTTTTAAAATCAAGGCACAGAGGATGAACATTTATTTGAGGCCTAAATGCAATTTTGAAAAACGCGCATTTTTTCCTAAATTCAAATAAAATGGCAAATAAAACCAAATAAAATCTTAATTGATTTTTTTATTAAATCCTCAATATTTCTTTATTTTGGGAAAGTTCTTTTATTCCATCTCTCTTATTTTTGTAATAGAAATAATTGAAGATAAAATAAATAAAATCAAATGATCCTATTTTCAAAATTTGAGACAACTCAAATATGAAAATAATGAAATCCCCAACTCTCTCCGAGGGTCCTTGAGTTGCGAAAAATTTCTAGGATCAACCAAAATGCAATAAATATGATATGCAATGATGATCTAGTGTATAACATTCCAAATTGATAGCTGTTGTTGTAAGAGAACTCTACATACGGCAAATTCTCGTCCCAACTAGATCCGTAATCTAGCGCACAACCTCTTAGCATATCCTCCAAAATCTGATTGACTCTCTCAGTTTGTTCATCTGTTTGCGGGTGAAAAGTTGTGCTAAACTCTAGTCTGGTTCCCAAAGTTTCATGCAACTAATTCCAGAACTTTGAGGTAAACTGGGTTCCTCTATCTGATATAATGCTCCTTGGAACTCCATGCAGACATACGATCCTGGTCATGCATATCTTTGCCAACTTTGCACTGGTATAGGTAGTCTTCACTGGAATGAAATGAGCTACCTTTGTCAAACGATCGACTACAACCCATATCGAGTCATAGCCTGAACGTGTTCTGGGAAATCCTGTCATAAAATCCATGCTGGCTTCTAATGCTCTGCCTTTACTCTCTGGCATACATCAAAAACTGCTACATATTCTGCAATATCCCTCTTCATTCCGGTCCACCAGAAAAATATCCTTCAAATCCAAATACATCTTGGTATTTCCTGGGTGAATCGAATATGGTGAATCATGGGCCTCTTGTAAAATTAACTTCCTGATCTCCGAATCATTTAGTACATAAACATGGTCTTCAAACCATAAGGTATCGTGCTCGTCCTCACGAAATCCCTTAGCTTTTCCTTTGCTCATTTTCTCCTTAATAGAGGTAATCTCCTTGTCAGTCTTTTGGGCTTCTCTGATCTTATCCATCAACGTGGACTGAATCTCCAATGCTACTACATAGCCTTTTGGGACTATTTCCAAACATAGCTCTCGAAGATTTTCGGCTAACTCACTTGGTAAATCTCCTATCATTAAGGTGTTTACATGATTTTTACGGCTCAACGCGTCAGCTACTACGTTAGCCTTTCCAGGGTGATAATGCAATCTCATATCATAATCCTTGATGAGTTCCAACCATCTCCTTTGTCTAAGATTCAACTCCTTCTGTGTGAAAATATACTTCAAGCTCTTGTGATCCGTGTACACCTCGCAATGGTTTCCAATGAGAAAATGTCTCCAAGTCTTTAATGCATGCACTACGGCTGCTAACTCCAAATCATGCATAGCATAATTCAACTCATGGGGCTTAAGCTGTCATGAGGCATATGAAACAACTCTTCCTTCCTGCATAAGCACTGCTCCAAGTCCTCGACGTGAAGCATCACAATACACCTCATAATCCTTGGTCTGATCCGGTAAAATCAACACTGGTGAGGTAACCAAACCTTTCTTCAACTCCTGAAAACTAGCCTCACATTCCTCATTCCATATGAACTTGGTATCCTTCTTCAACAACTCCGTCATAGGCTTCGCAATCTTTGAGAAATTCTCAATGAACCTCCGGTAGTATCCTGCGAGTCCAAGAAAACTCTGGATCTCTCCAACTGTTGTTGGGGCTTCCCACTTGGTCACGGTATCTACTTTAGTGGGATCTACTACTATACCTTCTCCAGATATAACGTGTCCGAGAAATCCAACTTCTTTGAACCAAAACTCACATTTGCTAAATTTGGCATATAACTGATGTTCTCTGAGCTTACCAAGTACCAAACGCAAATGCTCCTTATGCTCCTCTTCATTCTTCGAGTAAACCAGGATATCATCAATGAACACTACGACTAACTTATCAAAGAACTCCATAAACACTTTGTTCATCATGTTCATGAAATATGCAGGTGCATTAGTCAGACTAAATGACATAACGGTATACTCATACAACCCATACCTGGTGGTAAAAGCCGTCTTGGGTATATCCTATTCTCGAATCTTCAACTGGTGGTATCCTGATCGCAGATCGATCTTGGAAAATACCTTAGCTCCTTGCAATCGATCAAACAGATCATTGATCATTGGTGGTGGGTATTTGTTCTTGATGGTTACTTCATTCAATCCTCGATAATCGAAAACCATCCTTAATGATCCATCCTTCTTTTCCACTAGAAGTACTGGCGATCCAGGTGAAGAACTTGGGCGAATGTATCCTTTATCCAGTAACTCCTTAATTTGCTTCTTAATTTACACCAAATCCTTTGCAGGCATCCTATATGGTCTCTTTGATATTGGCCCTGTGCCTGGCAAAAGCTCAATCAAAAACTCATTATCTCTATCCGGTGGCATGCCTGGCAATTCTTCTGGAAATACATCGGGTAAATCCTTCACTACTGGTACTTCCTCCTGCACAACTCCTGTTAAACAATTTGCTTGAGTCCTCTTTGGCACATGTCGGGATACATACTTGATTCTTCTCCCTTTTGGGGTGGTAAGAAAAATTGACTTACTGGCACATTCAATATTCCCTTCATACTTTGACAACGAATCCATGCCTAATATCACATCCAATCCTTGAGATTCAAACACTATTAGGTCTGATGGAAATACGTAGTTACCAATCCTTAATGGTAACCGATCACACCATAGACTAGCCATATATTCTGCTCCAGGCGAGGTTACTAACATGGGTGACCTAAGGGCTTGGGTTGGTAGTGTATACTTATCCACAAATCCCCTTGATATGTATGAATGCGATGCACCAGTATCGAAAAGAACAAGTGCATTAAATGACTTAACCAAAAACTTACCGATTATTGCATTCGGCTGCTCTTCAACCTCCTCCACGTTAACGTGGTTCACGTGTCCCCTGTTGAAAGGGTTCGGCTTCTTCCCAGAGCTTCCATTGCCATTTCCCTTCTGGGATTCAGGACATTCATTGGCATAATGTCCGGTCTTCTCGCACTTAAAGCAAGTGACTTGGCTCAGGTCTCTCTTGGCTGGGGTCGATGGGTTGGGGCGGTTCTGGCCGTTGCTTCCTCCATTCCCATTACCATTCTTGGTGCCATTGTGGTTGTGCGAGCTACCTCCTCCATCGGTATGCTGAAAATGTCCTCCTGGTCTAGGGGTGAAACGTGGCTTCTGCTGAGCTCCTGAATTGTGCTTCCATTGTCCATACTTCCTCTTGCGATTCTTAATTTGCTGCTGCTTCCCTTCAATCATAAGAGCACGATCTACCAACTCCTGGTAGTTGTTGAAGGTTGCTACCATCAACTCCGTGCTCAACTCATCATTTAGTCCTTCCAGAAACTTCTCCTGCTTTGCTGCATCCGTAGCAACGTCATATGGGGCATAACATGCTAATTTACTAAAGTCCTCCACATACTGGCCAACTGTCCGTCCTCCTTTATGCAAGTTGCGAAACTCTCGCTTCTTTATGGCCATAGCTCCTGCTGAAACATGGGCAGTTTGAAAAGCCTGCTGAAACTGGTCCCATGTGACAGTGTCGACAGGGAAAGTGGCTGTGAAATTCTCCCACCATGATGCTGCGGGTCCTTCAAGATGATGTGCGGCAAACTTCACCTTTTCCGCATCCGTACATCCTGCTGTGGTTAACTCCCTAGCTGTCTTGCGGAGCCAATCATCTGCTACTATCGGCTTGGTGCTACTAGAAAACACCGGCGGATTCGGCCTAAGAAAACGGGCTAAGTGATCAACAGGTGGTGGTGGTGGGTTGTTGTTGTTCCCCTGATTCTGATTCTGGACTAACGACTGCATCAATGTGTTCTGCTGCTGGATCAACTGGGTGAGCTCCGGTGGGAAGGTAAATCCGGGGACACGTCTCGGAGGCATCTGAGGGTTTAGAAAAGATGAGATTTAAGAATAGAGAGGGGTCTATAGAGAAAACGCTACCCATATGCACATGAGGCAAAACAAACAATTCACTTCATTCAACAATCAAACAAGGGCATACAAACGATCTAACTATCACAAAAGTGATCGGACTACTATATTTACATGGTGGACTACTACTACTGAAGAGGTGGTATACTAGAAATATTCTTTGGTTGCAGACTCCATGATATCTGCTCCAGCTTCATCAACATAGTCATCATCGCTATCATCTGGATCCGAGTCGGTGTCGTCGATGATGATGTAGTCTTCGGGCGAATCTCCTTGGGTTCTTCGTCTTCTTCTACCGGTGTAGGGCCTCCCATAAATATCCCGATCTTCTTGATCAGATCGTCATTCTTCTCCACTAATACTTCAATTTCCTCTTCATAATCTTCACGTGTAGCCTTGAGTTCTTCCTCTAGTTCCTTGATTCTTGTCTTTGCCTTCTTCAGGTCTATCATGTCGGCGCACATCTGGTTCTCCTGACGTCGAATGTGCTGGTTTAACTCCTGGATAAAAGATGCAACTGATCTATCCCTTCTGGTGCTGATCATCTCCCAGTGCTCATCTCGGCGCCCACAAATCTGGTAGATAGTATCCTTGAGATCATTGCAGTATACCTCTCCAATACGTCCCAAGGCGATGTGAGCTTCCATGCTCTTTCCTAGACTCCAAGTTGGCGCATCAAAAGAAAACTCTATGGGCTCAGTGATTGGCATGAACGTCCTTCCTGGAACATGAACTTGAATCATCCAGCGCTCCTCTTCAGGTAAAGTGGCGTTGCAGGTTCCGGTGAAGCTTGGTACTCCTATGTTCAGGTATCTAGTGACTTCCTTCAAGTGACGTCCAAAGGGTGTATCTTCATCCGGTTGAGTGAACTTGTTCCTTGCATCCGCCATCCTAAAAGAGTAGAAAAGATGAGAAGTCAGAAAAGAGAAGAGAGTGAGTAGTGATCTAGGTCTTTAGCTTAGTGGTCGTGTCCTACAGTCAGCGTGTGCTCTGATACCATCTTGTAGCGACCAGACCTCAAATGGTCCAATCTCTGTGCTCAGGTGTCATCCCTGGATCAGTAATGCTAACACCACACAGTACTTGAAGGATTTATAACAGAGTAGCAATCACACACTTATTACATCGAGTGTCTCAAAAGAGAACTTATTACAATAAATATGGCTTAAGGCCATCTAATAACAATAACAGTGGAAGGCTTGGAAGATAAGTGAGTCCATCAACTCCAACGGCATCATTGAGTATAGAACCATGACATAAAACTCCTTAATCATCGTTTGAAAAGTCTGCAACATTAACGTTGCAGCCCGAAACGGGTCAACACTTGGAATATGCTGACAAAGTAACACATAGAGAGTAATGGAATGAAACAGCTATTCTATATGCATATTTGGCCGGTGGAAAGCTCTATGGTTACAGTTTTGCGTAAAGCCAATTTTTCCCTACTGCAAAGGAATGAATTTATTTAACTATCATGGTGGTTGTTAAACATTGAGAATGGTTGACAGCATTCTCAATCCCAATTAAGCATCATCATTAAACAAACCCATCAAAATTAATTTAGAGTAACATGTTGAGATTCACATGATAATCCAAGTACTAGATACTCAAGATGTCCATAACCGGGGACACGGCTAACCATGATTAGTTTATACACTCGGCAGAGGTTTGCGCACTTTTCCCCACAAGACTCGATCTCCTCCGTTGGATTTCTCGCACTACATGGTGTTTGAGAAACGGATGACCGAGACATAGTCTTTCAGAAGCGTTTACACCTTACGATGGGTAGACCGTACCACCTACAACCCCTACATCTGCTAGTCTACCACTTTAAGAGTTCACACGACTTAATCAACTATGCTAGAGCCCATAATAGCTTGTGGCTGCACACGGAAGTTTCTAGCATGAATAATCTCATGATCCCTTTGAGCCTAGGTGGTGGTCCATAAAGAAAAACAGGCAATCGCTGGAATACCCAGGTGCCTCAATCCACCCAGATGTGTATTTAAGTTGCCACCTTAGATAAACCATTAATTAACAATCTGACATCTGTCATGGATACACTCACCCAATCCACGTCTAATAGCACAGCATGGCATAATAAGCAAACGTAGAAGTAACTCCCAAAGGTTTGATAATAACAGGTAATAGGTACTACCTCAACTACTTCCCAAACCCACAATTTAATTAGATCCTAATCATGCAATGTGTAAGGATTGATCTAATGCAATAAAACCGGGTAGAGGGAAAAACATGATCAAATTGTTACTTGCCTTGCTGATGGTCTGGGAAACCTAGCGATTCGAAGTAGCAAGCGACGCACTGCGGTTATTCTATCGCAAACAAACAAGCATACAATAAGTACTCAACTAATGCATAGGTAAAACTCAAATAAGAGATCTAACCAGAAAGTTCAACTTAAGAACTCCGGTTGGCAAAAAGAATCAAATCGAACGAAGCAACGAAAGACAAACAGCAAAAGAAACATGCTTCATTTACTATTCTGGATCTAAGGCAATTTTTATGATGGCAAAAACTTATTTAAGTTGGCTAAATGGAAAGAGGGTTTCGAGACGAAACTCCAGGCGCTTGAATCGCCTGATTCCGATAAACAAGCAAAAAGTTAAACTAAAACGAAAATCAGATCAGAAATCGCGATCAGAAAAATCGCGGATTTAATCTGAGAAAAAGAAAAATGATGAACAGTTTAACGAACGAACGTTCGTTAACTGGATATAAACAAAGAACACGTTCGTTAAAATGAACGAACGAGCGAACGCTCGCTAATTAGCCTAAACCGAAAAAAACCGATCTAAAGAAAAGACGGAAACTTAAAAAATCGAACGAAAACCGGCGGGTCAACCTCGGTGACTCGGGAATTGAGACAGGCGGCGGCGACTCCGGTGAGGCGGCGGCGGCGGCGGCGGCGACGGCGGTGGCGGCGGCGGCGGGCGCGGGGCGGCGGCGGCGAAAGGCGGCAGCGGCGCGGGCGCGGGGCTCGAGGCTGGCGGCGGCTAGGGTTTCGGCCCGGGGTGGGCTGGCGGCTTATAAAGGCTGAGGCCAGAGGAGTCCGGGCTTAGCGCGGCCCGTAGGTCGGTTCGAACGTTTTTTTTAAATAGTTGCGCTCAGAAAAAAACAAAAGGACTACTAAACGGACTCCAAAAATACTGAAATAAATTTTCCCCGGCTTCTAAAATCAAGGCACACAGGATGAACATTTATTTGGGGCCTAAATAACGAAATCCCCAACTCTCTCCGAGGGTCCTTGAGTTGCGAAAAATTTCTAGGATCAACCAAAATGCAATAAATATGATATGCAATGATGATCTAGTGTATAACATTCCAAATTGAAAATTTGGGATGTTACAAAGATGGTCGTTGGATGAGGCGAATCCGATGGTCCAAAGATGGCAAATTTGAGCACTACTGGCCGTTGGATATCATCTAGATTCCACCAGATTTCGCCACATGTATAATCTAGAAGACTCCATGGTTGAACTTACGCATAATGCACAAACATCAAAACACAAGCACTTCTTCTTTGTTCTAGAATCTTCCGTATCAGAATTGCCCAAATGTTTTTTTACATGATTTGCCATTATTTGTTTTTACTTTATGTCTTACGACGCACAATTCCATGAATCTTAAAATAGATTAGCTTTCTTATAAAAACTAGATGATTTTGAATTATATGAATTATAAGAATTAAACGAACATCTACATCATGCATATATGACTCAAAGCTTGCATGCTATAATGTGGTATTTATTCATAATTTGGTTGCCAAATCTCATGCGTGCAATGCACGTGTACCTTACTCTAGTCTAAATGGTGTTTGTGTGTGTGTTGTGCGTGTTGAGGTGCAAATTGTATTTTTTGGGTACACGTTAAGCTTGTTCTTCCGAAATTTCAAGCCATGCCTTGTTATGCCAAAAATTCAAGCTAGCGTCTCTGTCTATCATGCTGTGAAACTCCCGCCTCTTCAACCCGCGCCTTGTTAGCCCAAAATATTTAAGATATATCTTTGTCTCATTGTGCTCCGACAACTCCCTCCATCTCAACCAGCGCCTTGCTATTCCGAAATTACAACACACGCGAAAACTCCCACCTCTTGTGAAATCCCGACACGCGAAATGCCCGTGGTACCGCTGAACAGAAAGAACCGCATCAAATCGGTGGGGGTACTTTCGTAATTTACCCCACATTTCTGACAAGCGCGTCTCTAAGCCATGGTTCCCCACTGCCATCCCACCCGCCCACCCAGCCGTACATCGAGTCCGCGAAAACCCGCGACAAAACCCCACACCCTGCTCCGTCCACCACCCAGCCGAAGGCTCTTCCCCGACGACGTCGTCCACAGCAACACCTCGACGTCCCTCATCCATCGTACCAGAGGAGGATCCGTCGTCGATCTCATCATCCTACCGGTTCAGCGACCCCGTCCTCCACCTCCAAGGAGCTGCCCCAACGTTCCCCTCGTCTTTCGTGCCACCTCCATTCCCACACCGCCGTCCTCACCTGCACCACCGGAAGAGCATCATCATCACCGTTTCCTCGGATGAAGTTGCGGCCTAATCGGCTCCACCAAAGAGGTTGTACACTAATCGCCGCATTTTCTTCTTGATTCGATCTCATGGTGCTGCCGGCGCTCGGTCTCGAGCCGACACGGCGTGGCTCCATCCATGGCGGCGTCGCCGGCCACTTCCTCCACGGCGTCGCTCCCTCGGCGGCGACGTCCACATCATTAGGAGTTGCTGCTACTTTAGCTCTCACTCGCGCTGCTGCTTTGCTCTTGCTCTCGGTCCCCTGCCTGGTCTGCTCTTGCTATTGCTCTTGCTCGCGCTGCTGCTCTCGCTCTTGCTCTTGCTTGCGATGCTGCTTTGATTTAGCTACACTTCAG
>NC_041388.1:590819117-590822032 GCF_002162155.2 Triticum dicoccoides | reverse complement strand
GTGAAGGAAGAACCAGCCGCAACGGGGAGTGGGGCTCGCCAGAGAGGTACCCCACTATCTATCTTAGGGTTCAGGATGGGGGCGGTGGTCGCCGGCGGTGGCGGGGCGTTGGCGGGGCGATAGCGTGGGGATCGCCGGAGAAAAAGCTCGGCACGGGAGGGCCTAGAGGGATCGCCGGGGCGGCGGCGGACCGGCGGTGGGGAGTGTTTTCGGGGCGGGCGGGGCGGTGCACCATCGGCCGCGGGCGGAGGGGGGCTGCTGTTTGGCCGATGGCGGCTGGCGGCTCAGGGGGTGGAGGTTGAAGATGAACTGTAGGCCCTTGATTTCATATCCAACGGCTTCAAAATCGACTAACCAGAGATGAAAAAGTCAGTCGACCGACGTGTAGCCTCACCTTTCTAGTGCGTTCAGTTTCAACAGCAAAATTCAGTTTCGATAGCAAAATTCAGTTTCGACAGTTAAGTTCAGTTTCGACAGTTAAGTTCAGTTTCGACAGTTAAATTCAGTTTTGACAGTTAAGTTCAGAGATGAATAGCTGATGTATTTTACATCTAGCACTTTGTGGTTCTGTATTTTACGTCATGTATTGGAGATGCTATTAGAATTCCACTCAGGTTAACGTTGTTCGTTGTCTCTCTTGTCCTGCTTCAGCCTCGGTGTCGTACAACTCACCGGAGGTGCTCCAACGATGAAACCCTCCATCACAGTGGAGCAGTACCTCGAGCTCCATCTCCAAACGCCTAAGATCTTCTTCCCCTCCTCCGACAGCCAAGTCAGCCGGAGCATCCTCACCGGCCAACCCAATCACGCTGAGATCGACATGGCTTCACCAAAGAGGTTGTACACTTGTTGCATCTCTTTTTTACTCTACATGTTATATATATTGCCCACTGAGCACTCGTAGTAATGGGAAATACGATTATTTTATCCTACTATATGACAAGCCGTGAGTTACCAGGAAACTTAGCTATCCGTGATGGACTCTCTTGAACGCCATCATTATTTATCTCTATGCATTTGAGTTGTGCATTTGCCGATGGGCCTGGGAGTTGAGATAGTCTGGCAGTGGCCTGGGTTCAAAGTAATAGAAGTAGCACAAAACATTTTTTTACTGTAGGATTTTCCTTGCTCAAGCCTACCTACTAGAATCGCCAGTGCTTGAAACGAAAAGTGAATGAAAAACATCGGAATTGGAAAGTTTCCTATGGTACTACTTTTCATGAATTTGGTGCAAAGGAATGGAGCAAAGGAAAACTGTAGGATTTGTTCCTTTAGTGTCTCCTTGAAAGAAAAACCGTAGGAATTCTAATTTCCACTTCTCCTCCTTTTCATATTCCTATTCATCAAGCACAAGACTAAGAGATAGTAGCATAATAGCATTATAACCGTACATTTTCTTGTGGTTTGATTTAATCTCACCATGGTTTTTTGCATCCTGTGATCTTCCAATTGTTGTGAATCAAACACCCAGATTGGCAGAAATCATGTGTTTTTAAATTCTCTGTTTTTGCACGTGCATTCCTATCCTATTCCTGTCTATTTCCTATCCCCGCATTGTTAGATTCCTCAAATTCAATCAAGCCCTTACTCAATTACTTCTATTACAGATATGTACCAAAGAAAACCTTGTGTGGTTTGTCCTGCTCCTGCGGCGCTGTGTTCCACCCCAGCTCAGCTGCTCCAACGACGAAAGGGTTCACCACAACAGGGATCCGCTCTCCAGACTGTCTTTCGCCGCCTCAGATCTTCTTCCCCGCCGGCGGCAGCCACGGCAACTGCATTACCATCATCAACTGAGCAGATGACCTTGAGGACTACACGGGTCCGCAAGAGAGGTCGCACTCTTCTGTATCTGCTTATGTTATGCATCGCTTAATATGATGACATGCTACATTATCGTCGTGTTCACCTATTAGACTCCGAGTCAGGTCCAAACTAATGCTGAAACTTGAGTTTTTAAATGGTTGTGGGGTACATATTAGGGCAGCAATCAGTACTATCTGTCTACTATCTGGTTAATCTCCGATGTCTACTATGACTTTCATGTTGGGTGCAAACAAACATTAAAGGAGCCATTATCTATATTTTTTAACTAAAGCTATTATCTGCCTATTTTCATTGGTTTTGGGTCTATCCACAGTTTGCTACCATCACTCTGGATTTGTGCATGCACTCCTTACATAATCTCACTATGTTTTATTCCTATGCATTCCAGTTATTGTACACAATGGATCTGATCATGTAGAGAAAAAGAGACGAGCCTTGCGTAGCAATAAAATTTCATGCAGACATCTTTCCATGGTGGGCGCAAAGGCAGCCCCCCTCCACCCATTTTGGATCGTAATCAAGAGGAAGATAACTGTTCTAAGGGGGATTCAGAAGGAGAAGACCACTCCTATTTACCCCATGAGGTCTTATCTCTAACTTGGCATGCTGATGTTGGTAATATCATGCATATGGTGCCTTGCATTGCTTATTGTATACATTAAAGATGTCATCTGCTTAGTTTAGACATGTTTTGTGTCAATGCCATCTGTTTAGTTTCCTTATCTTATATGTGAATCATGCAATGTCATCTTGTCTAGCCAGCCATCGTATATGTGAATTTTGCAATGCCACCCTGGTTAGCCAGTCATCTTATATGTGAATTATATCATGCCATCATTTTTTATTACGTGTTAAATTTGTTAACAATTTTAGTACATTCAATTACTCTTCCTGTGCATCAGCCATTTGGCATGGTCATGGAAAATCTTGAGTGGAAACAAGGTCTTCAGAGCAGACAATGCTATCTGACAAAGTGCATGTCTTGCTGGTTACCGATAGCTCCTCGGAGGAGGATTCAGAGACAGATGACCAGTCATATTCCCCCCCCCCCCGAGGTGCATGCCCTAACTTGGCAGGGTTATGTTGCT
>NC_041388.1:590804638-590818748 GCF_002162155.2 Triticum dicoccoides | reverse complement strand
TCTTGCATTGCTATGTCATTTGCTTAGTTTAGACATGCTTTGTGTGAATGCCACCTGTTAGTGTCTAATTACCATATATGTGAATTATGCAACGCCATCTTGTTGCAAGACATTATATATGTGAATTATGCAATGTTATCTTGTTGGAAGGCATTATGTATGTGAATTATGCAATGCCATGCTATTTAGGCAAGCGTCATATATGTGAATTATATCATGCCTTCCTTTTTTGTATTTCTCATTGCTTTTGTCGACAATGTTTGTATATTCAACTGCTCTTCCTGTGCATCAGCCATTTGAATTGGTGATGGAGAAATCTGGAGTGAAAACAAGGTCTTCAGAGCAGACAATGCTACCTGCTAAAGCAAATATCTTGCTGGTTACAGATAGCTCTTCAGAGGAGGATTCAGAGGTAGATGACCAGTCCTATTATCCCCCTGAGGTGTATGCTCAAACTTGGCAGGGTTATATTACTCATATAATGCATATGTTGTACTTCAATGCTTAGTTTTTACATCATATACACAATATTGAATGCCATCTCCTTAGTTGACACATCATATATGCGATTGCCCTCTGCTCACATCCTTAGTATATAAATCATATATTTGAATTATGTCATGCCACGATGTTTACATAGACAGCATGTATCTGAATTATGGCATGCCAACCCATTTTCTAAAGACATAATATAGTTATATCATCTCATCCTGTTTACATAGTCATCATATTTTAAATTATGTCATTCTATCCGTGAATTATATCATGCCATCATGTTTCCATCGACGGCATGTTTGTGATTTATGGCATGCCAACCACTTTAATACACACATCGTATAGTTATATCATGTCATCCTGTTTACATAGTCACCATATTTTGAGTATGTCATTCTATCCTGTTTAGTTAGCCATCATACATGTGAAATTGTGTCATGCTATCCTATTAAATTAGCCATCATATATGTGAAATCATGTCCTGCTATTTTGTTTGCTTAGACAACATAAATGTGAATTATTTCATGCCCTATTTTCTTCCCTACTATCCATTGCACCTGTCTATCTTACAATGTCTGTACATTCAATTACTTTTCTTGTTTATCATCCATTTCAATTGGAGGGAGTGATGGCAGTATCTGTGGGAGTAAAAACACGATCTTCAGAAAAGACATGTCAATGCAGATAGAACCACGGTTGTACTTGCCCAAAACCAGCCCCACCACACATAACCCACACTCATGCAGATTGTACCCCTACCCAGTTGGACAGAGAGCCAGCTACACCCCTTCTAACCCCAACTGTCGTGGATTTGTCACGGCAGATGTCCTTAGTGTCAGGACTTAGTCGCGAGGCCAACGCATCTATGTGGTAGCTTGAGAGGGGTTGAACGGAATCGAGAGACGCAACACAAGACAGGGATTTAGACAGCTTCGGGCCCCAGGAAACATCATCCGGTAAAAACCCTACATGCTGTTTGAGGCTAGGTCTCATTATTTGTCACGAGGGAGTCGCCGTAAACCGGCTCTCCTTTTTGTGTCTAGCCCTAAGATTGTTTCTTCTTGCTTGTAGCTTGTCCTTTCTAACTTGTCCCTCTTTGGGGAGCCCTGCCCCTCCTTATATATGTTGAAGGGGCGGGTTACATGTGGAGTCCTATTAGGATAAGGACTAATCTATCTCTAATACAAACTGGATACAAGTCCGGGTCTTCCTTGTAAAGTAAATATTCCTCACGCCTTTTCTCTTAAACCGGCCCACCATAGCATGATCCAGCCTTCCATAAACCGCCCGTTGGGCCACCGGGTCTTGTCGCTCCTCTGACCCGCCTACCGGATTACCAATGAACCGTAAACCGCCATGTCCAAGTGGGTTGCCAGTGAATCTCCAAACTCTAGCCGGGTCATACATCCGGCGGTTTATACCGCGGGGTATATCCCTGACATTAGCCCCCAGTTTAATTTGGATTCATCCATGTTAAACTGATCTGCAACAAGAACAAATGTGTCGGGTTGTGCTCCGGTTTAAATATACTTGTAATCCGGCACTTGATCATCCTTAAATCCTTGTCATTTCTTCCTTCCAAGTTAATAACCATCTTCATAATCAATTTGCTTGCAGAAGATATTTGTAAATAAAGAATCCATTTCAATCGGCCTTCAATGCTTTGACTTGACAAAAATATTAGTCTCTGAAATATTCAACTGATATCCAGCCGGCTTGAAGATTTAAAACTTGCCGGTTTATGATTACCACCATTGTCTGGTTATAAAAACTGATAATTCCGGGTCATGATTGTTGCCAACACCGGTTCATGATTGTTGCTAATGCCGGTTCATGATTATTGATGACGCCGGGTTACAGATGCAGGGTCATAATAATTGGTGACGCCGGGTTAATCCAGTTTGCTCAAAACAGAAAATTTGTAAATAGTTCTTCGATGATAATATAATACCTGTAGCCCCCAAGTCTTGAGCAGAACAAAGTGATGGCTTAAGACTTGCTTCAATATAAACACTGCCACTTAAGAAGAAATCCATGTTGTTCATCCCAGTGACTAGTAAAAACTGAATACTCCATACTATGTAGCCCCCAAGTACCGGGTTATCATGCTTACAGCAACCTGGGACTTGCAATTGTCTTATACTCATAAAAACGTCAACCAGTGTAGCCCCCAAGAGCCGGGTCATTATGCAATAATCAGCAGGGACTTTGTAGGTATAACCATGTAGATTTGAGCAATGATGTGTAGCCCCCAAGGTCCGGCTCAGTAAGATAATATTGAGCTGGGACTTTAATATATATTTCAATGAAAATAACATCATATGATGTAACCCTCATCATGGGACTTGAATCCACGTCCACAAGGTTAAGAGCCTTGTGCTTTACCAACTGAGAAGTGGACTCTTCAATATAATGAATAAAAAGCTTTGGACCTTCAACTGTTGACAGGAGCAATTGGTAGCCCCCAAGGGCCGACTCATTATAATGTGATGAGTCGGGTCTTCAATAATATGAGCAGAAAATTACTTTGCATTAGCCCCCAAGTGTCATGCTGCATGCTTCCAGCGACATGAGACTTGCACCTAATCTCAATTTGAATAATGTAGTCCCCAAGTGCCGGGTTGTAAGCCTGTAGCAACTCAGGACTATTCCTTCAATTGTAGAATAAAAATCATACCCATTGATAAAATAATATCCATTGTGCTAAAGCGACTTTGAAAACCTCAATCATAATATTAATAACCATAATAAAAATCCAGCCATGTTGGCTATTCAAGATAATATAATCCGGTATGAAAACCTTATTCATCCAATATCATAATGAAAAATTCAGCCAAGTTTGGCTATTTGAATAATACAACCCAATCATTTATAAGCGCATGATTCCAATGGCGCAATCCAAATATATACTGGCGACGTATAGTCCAAAGCCAGGCCGGTTTAATAAACTCCGGATAATTTCCCATCATATACTGGTGACTTATCGTCTTAAAGCCAGGCCGGTTTAATAAACACCGGATAATTTATCATCATGCTTTATTCAACCTGTCTCTGCATACAATAAGTTTAAAGTGTCCTGGTGGCTTACCGCCGGACGGGTCATAATGCCCAACATATAACCCAGGTTTATAACCAAGGCTGCACTTAAGAATAATCAAATATGAAATATATCATACCTGTGACATTGAATCACATTGTTGGCTTTACCAACTTTTTGTAGTAAGGATGATAATCCCAATCTTGAGTAATGATAACTCCTTTCATACTGTGCCGGTTTATGATAAACCGTACCGGGTTGTGATAAACACCAGTTTAACCATATATAATACTGGCGACTCGTAGTCAAACCAGACCGGGCTGATAGTCTCCGGATTATAACTTGATCATGTACTGACAACTTGTAATTTGAAAGTCAAACCGGGTTAATGAACACCGGTTTGCTCTATAATAAGATGGTAACATAAAATCAAAAAATCAAACCGGGCAAATAGTCTCCGGATTAAAGATTGACCGTGTTCCGTCAATTGACAGTCGAACCGGTCTGTGAATTTTGTCGGTTTAAGAACGCAACGAAGAAGGAAATTTTATTAAAGAAAATTTCAAGCAAAGGCAATGATAAAACCATTTGCAAAAGACATGCTATACTGAGCTGATCAGATGGTATTACCGTGGTCGGACAGGACCAAGCCCCCAATAGGTGTGACAATGGTTCAAGTCAGCCAGGTCCCCAAATGATTCGTGGCATATATGCCAGATCAAGAGGCGTGGCAATGGTTCGGGTTCGACCATGCCCCCAAGTGATTTTGCGGCCTTAGGCCGACCAAGAGGCGTGACTGGTTCAGACTTGACCATGTCCCCAAATGATCTGGTGGCTGTCGCCTATCAAAGGGTGTCGCGTTGGTTCGGACACGACCAAGGCCCCCAGTGATATATAAAAAGCAAATGTCAAGGGGTAAACCGGAGGCCGCTTTAAGACAGAATCTCCGTGTAACCACGCATGATGTAAAAAAGAACAGAGACCCCGCTTTATAAAGCAGAAGCCCCCATGTGATCAATAATATGTCAGGCCAATAAAGGCATGATACCCATGTTTGAACCGCGCGTCATGGCAACAGGTCCTCTTTGGCACCCTTTAACTTTTTGCAAGAGATAACTCCTTCTTGAACCGGATGTTAAACCGGATATTGAGAGCTTCAAAGCTTTGTGGGGGACATCTTTCCCTTGAACCGGATTGTAAACCGGAATCTTCATTTTCAGCCGGAAATTTTCTGACGGCCTTTCAACTCGAACTTGCGAGAAGTTAATTCCTTTTTGAACCGGACATTGTTAAACCGGATTTGAGCGCTTCAGAACTTTGTGGGAGAATATACTTCCCTTGAACCAGATTGTAAACCGGATACTTGAGAGCTTCAGTGAGACTGACTTCCCTTGAGCCGGATTTTCAACCGGAATCCTTTACGATGATCTGGAACATCTTCGTTGAACCAGGATTTACTAACTATCACATACTTTCTAAGCCGGAAATTTTCTGACGGCCTTCAAATAACAGTAGCCTCCGGGTCTGGGTTATCTTTTCCTCCATCGTTCTGGGTTTTTCACTTTGCTGAAACTGGCAAGATTTGCTGAGTTATGTCATCGTAGCCCCCAAGTCTCAAAGGTGACTCGAGGAGTTGGCTTGAGATTCTCCATGTTCGACCGTGATATAAACCGGCATAACTTGTATATCATTGGTGTTGATAGCACGATGTGAATCCACAGAAGGTTGTGATGACTGCGGCGGGTTATAAATGATCCCGTATGAGCCATGTCAGCAACTCGGCCAATGGCTCCTTCCAACTGGTGATTTGAGGTTAACCAAACTATAGTGACGGCGACTTGTGCGCCTGCCCATTGAACCATCCGGTGTAGACGGCGGTTGATAGTATATGACAATTTGCCTCCATTTTGAAAGAAAACCGGGCTACCCCAGCTGTGACTTGCTCATGCAGACAGGTGCGGCCTGGTATGTTGATGTAGACCGGACTGCAGGGGACGGCGGCCTGTGCACGCTTTATTGGGTAATTCGCACGGTCCTAACAAATTAATGCGGACTGGATCGCGATATAAACCGGCATGGGTTATCCAATAGCTCAGTGATATAATAATCCCTTTTTGCAATAGACAATTTGTCCTGCATTGGAAAACTTGCAAGCCAGAGTAATTGCTCTTTAAAAATATATATATATATATATAATATAAAAATATAATGGATGGATTTCACCTGATATGTTAGTCAAAAAATATCCATCGCGGAGTTAATGATCACCACGGTGAAACTGAAATCAATCACGGATGAGTTGGCCATGCGAGCCGACGGATGAATCGGCCACGGCATGGTAAACCGGTGCGGACAAGCAAGTTGTCCTCCGCGTTGTAAACCGGCGTGGTCATAAAAGACGGCCAGTGCGTTGTGAACCGGCACGATCAAGAGAGACGGCCATGGCGTTGTAAGCCGGTGCAGGAGTCCGTTGAGTAGCGATGACCACCTGTGCCAAAAGATGTTGGCGTGTCTCCACCTCTGCGGTATAATATCAATTTTTTATCATAAATAATTTGCCCTGCATAACCAATATTGCAGACCAAGGCAAAGATTAACTCGTTCTTTGACAAAAACGACATGTGATAATAAAAACAAACTTGGATGGATATCATCTGATGCGTCAGGCCAGTAGTTATCCACCGCGGAGTTGATGATCACCGTGGTGAAGCTGAAATTAATTACGGGTGAACCGGCCATGGCGTCGTAAGCCGGTGCGGTCGGGCGAGTCAATCGCAGAAGCAGTAAGCCACTCGGACGCCGAGTCGGCCACGTGGGTGGACGGGTAAGTCAATCGCAGGCGTGACACGCCGGCTCATGTTGATGTATACTGGACCGAAGAAACCATGACTTGCACATATATCCACTGAGCATTATGACACAGTCAGATGCTAGAGCATCATACTGGTGGAACGAGTCGTATATCCATGACGCGACCTCCACTCTTGCAATGAATAATCACCCTGATTTGTACCGACGACGGATAATCCGTTCAACGCAAAGAAGGCGGCTTAGACAGACCGGTAACTTAATATAGCCCTGGCGGCTCAGCGTCTTGCAGCAGCGTTGGCTTCAAGCAAAACCGCAGGGCGACTTGTGATAAGGTACGGCTGAAGTGGCCATATGTTTTGGCCGGATGTACTTAGTAGTTTAAACAAATCCGATCCAGTGTTCATCTAGCCCTGGTCTTCAACCCTCCATGTATACAATAGTCATCAAACCCAACTTGGTACTCAAGCCAAACCGAACCATCAAGTGGATCAGTAATCTCCAGTCGTCATCTTCATCGCCCAGCGGAAACCACCGGAGCTGGCCGGAAGGCGACTTAGTCCGGGCACGCGGTAGCGGCTCAACGGGGCTTTCGGCCATGGCAGCAGCTCAAAGCAAGGTTAAGGAGTCTCGCAACCACAGCGCAGTAGGTCGATACCGCGGGCCGACGAGATACAGCGGCGGCTTAGGAAAATACCGCAGAAACATCAGCATCGGGAGTGGTGACTTTGAAGGCAACTTGGAAGCGTCCAAAGCGGGGCCACAGAACAACTGGGTATTGGGCGGCTCGGACGCGACTAGTGCGGCGGTAGAGCCGGTTCGTGGCCAAACCGAGGCCAGCTTGGAGTAGAGGGCCATGGCAGCTCGGACGCAGGAGTGGTGAGACCCGACGACGACTTTCCATGTAGACGAGGCGGCGATTTTTGTACAGGTAGATCCGGCCGTGCGGCTCGCGACCGCGGTGGCGATTCAAGGTGGCTTGTAACTTGTGGTACGGCAGTAGCAGGTGGCCCACTAATCAGGCCATGGCCATACCTGTTCCTGAGTTGTCGTCGTCCCCACGTCCGGGTGGTAGCAGCTCTTGATATAACAATCAATTTTGCGACAGCATATATGTACTAGTATTCTAGTTGGCCTTGAGTAGATCTCACATAGAATAGAAAAAGTAGAGTCAAAAGCATCTGACATGGTGTACGGAGATCAAATTAGTACACCAGTCGGAACTTGATCCTGTAGTCCAGCAGCCGGAACTTGAGGAACTCGGCCGATCGGACAGCAGATTCCTTTTGTCGAACTTGTAGGACTCGATGCAGAAATGAAAAATCAATCTCCTATCGATGGATCATCTCGCGTCGCCGGCCGCGCACAGAACATCGAACCCTAATTATTTCATCTCAATCTGGTAAACTTGCACTTGATGCAGATCCTTCCAAACCGGCTCATCTTCATCCGTTAAATTGCAAATTTGTTGATCCCTAGAAGAAATCCCTCCAAGAACTCAACACCATCGTGCGCGGGCCCCATAGTGGGCGCCAACTGTCGTGGATTTGTCACGGCAGATGTCCTTAGTGTCAGGACTTAGTCGCGAGGCCAACGCATCTATGTGGTAGCTTGAGAGGGGTTGAACGGAATCGAGAGACGCAACACAAGACAGGGATTTAGACAGCTTCGGGCCCCGGGAAACATCATCCGGTAAAAACCCTACATGCTGTTTGAGGCTAGGTCTCATTATCGTCACGAGGGAGTCGTCGTAAACTGGCTCTCCTTTTTGTGTCTAGCCCTAAGATTGTTTCTTCTTGCTTGTAGCTTGTCCTTTCTAACTTGTCCCTCTTTGGGGAGCCCTGCCCCTCCTTATATATCTTGAAGGGGCGGGTGACATGTGGAGTCCTATTAGGATAAGGACTAATCTATCTCTAATACAAACCGGATACAAGTCCGGGTCTTCCTTGTAAAGTAAATATTCCTCACGCCTTTTCTCTTAAACCGGCTCACCATAGCATGATCCGGCCTTCCATAAACCGCCCGTTGGGCCACCGGGTCTTGTCGCTCCTCTGACCCGCCTGCCGGATTACCAATGAACCGTAAACCGCCATGTCCAAGTGGGTTGCCAGTGAATCGCCAAACTCTAGCCGGGTCATACATCCGGCGGTTTATACCGCGGGGTATATCCTCGACACCAACCCCAGCAGATAGACACCCAGTTCCCGTTGACACAACACCGTCTCCACCACAGAGCACCCAAACACGAGCAGTTAGTAAGGCAACTGCAGTGCCCAAATCACGAGGACCACCACTCTGAACACGAAGTCAACGTTTAAAGCAGAAGAAGAATTGTTCTTGTCAGGTTCCGTAGCTATGGTTCATACTATTTTGCTCTTGCATCACTGTATTTACTGATACCAACTAATTTCAAATTTGAAGGATGCAATTGAAACTCCAATGGCACAATCGGTATGTTTTAAACCTGTTTCTTCAATGTGTTTGGCTATTTGCTGTTGTAACTTGCTCTATGTTGATTTCAGTTTCAATTGAATAAATAGTTATGTTCTCATGCCATGCACATTACAAGGGTTGTTATTGCTGTGTAGTTTCCCACACTTATATTCTGTCTATGATACTTTGTCTTAAATAGATATGATTCGAACTGTATCTATCTTGATTTGGCAACATAAACTAGAATGATATAGACCATACAGTGACCATACTACAAAGATATATGTTTGTTTCATGCTGTTATCCTGTCCACCTTACTACTAAACTGGTTTACCAAAATGAGTTTCATATACTACATTGTAAACCTGAGATGTGTTTGTTTGTTTCTCTTTTAGAACGCGGATAAAATATTGGAAAAGAGTACCCTGTTATGCAATGGTAAAGGAAGTAATGCAAATAAGGTTCAAGATAGTGAGACATCCCTATTGATCTCCAAGAAAGCTGATAAAAACTATACTGAAGACACTGAGACAACCCCAAAGTCCTGTCTTGATGTAGTGTTCGAGTTACTGGCTACCACTGCTGGCACCAGCTCTTCGAACCCGTTACCTGAATCAGTTCAGCTTCTTCAGTCTCAACTTCAAGTTGAAAGACATCGATCAGATGTTATGCGACAGGAAGCCAAAGGACTGAGGAAGTCCCTGCAGAATTCAGATGCATACTTTCTGGTGCAACAGCAAGCGCTGGAGGACTTAAGCGCCAAACAAGAGAAAGTTAATAAGCTTGCTAAGCATCTTGCCAGCATTATGGGTAACCAGGATATTGTTTCTTGAGCTCTTCTGAAGTGGTTTCAGTTCTGGACTTGTTTTGCTGCGGCGTTTATATGCTGTTGTGTTCCCTATATTTGCACTAGTGGCGAACTTTGATGCCCAGTGGATGTAATATGTGTAATAGCCGTGATAGCCTAGTGTAAGTTGCTTGCTTATTTATTTCCTTGTTGTCTTGTTTATTTGTTTGATTGTAGTCAGTGCAGTTCTTTTTCTGCGGTTTGCTAGTGGCTACAATAACCTATTTTTTAAAACTAGGCCACAATAACCATGGGCTAATATTTACTATAGTGACACTGGGCCTCCTATAGGCCGTAGAAACAGTGGGCCTTCTACGGGCCGTATAAACAGTGGGCCTTCTACGGGCCGTAGAAATAGTGGGCCTTCTATGGGCCGTAAAAACAATGGGCCTTCTACGAGCAGTATCATCAATGGGCCTTATACGGGTCGTATAATCGATTCGCCAAACATGGGCCAAACAGACCGCATTCTGGCCGTAAACGGGCTAGAGTTGGAATCGTCCGTTCATGGGCCGACCATAACGGGTCATCGTTAATAGGCCGTATTTGATAACGCTATGAAAACGGCCCAACGTATTAACGGACCACAAACGGACCGACTGTAACCACGGGCTGAATTTGGCCCACAAGCAAAAAATGACAGTAACGGCCGTAAGTAAACGAATACTGGAAAATAGCCCAAGAATAAATGGGCTTTGAGAAGGCCGAAAGATAACATGGATTGGAAACGGCCGAACGGAATAACGGGCTATTAATGGGTATAAAGTGATACACTGTTCCTTATGGGCCAGTTTCACCACGGGCCATTAATGGGTGTAAAGTGATACACTGTTCATTAATAGGCCAAGAGTTACATAGGGCCTTAAGGGAGTCCTGGATTAGGGGGTCTCCGGACAGCCGGACTATATCCTTTAGCCGGACTGTTAGATTATGAAGATACAAGATTGAAGACTTCATCTCGTGTCCGGGTGGGACTCTACTTGGCGTGGAAGGCAAGCTAGGCAATACGGATATGTATATCTCCTCCTTTGTAACCACCTTGTGTAACCCTAGCCCTTTCCGGTGTCTATATAAACCGAAGGGTTTTAGTCCGTAGGACAACATACAATCATACCATAGGCTAGCTTCTAGGGTTTAGCCTCTCCGATCTCGTGGTAGATCAACTATTGTAATACTCATATCATCAAGAATAAATCAAGGAGGACGTAGGGTTTTACCTCCATCAAGAGGGACCGAACCTGGGTAAAACATCATGTCCCCTGCCTCCTGTTACCATCCGCCTTAGACGCACAGTTCGGGACCCCCTACCCAAGATCCGCCGGTTTTGACACCGACATTGGTGCTTTCATTGAGAGTTCCTCTGTGTCGTCACCGTTAGGCTTGATGGCTCCTACAGTCATCGATAGCGATGCAGTCTAGGGTGAGACTTTTCCCCCGGATAGATCTTTGCGTTCGGCGGCTTCACACTGCGAGCCAACTCGCTTGGCCATCTGGAGCAGATCAAAAGTTACGCCCCTGGCCACCAGGTCAGGTTTGGAAGCTTAAACTACATGGCCGATATCCGCGGAGACTTGATCTTCGACGGATTCGAGCCCGTGCCTTGTGCGCCGTGTGGTCACGATGAGTATGATTTAGCTCTACCATCGGACCGTATTCAGGAGATAGCACCGGCAGCCGCTTCGAGCCTCAATTCGGAGCGAGTTGCACCATCCATGGATGGGTGGATGGACCCCGTCACAGAGGCCGTACCCTCAGCGGCGATCGAGCCGAATATCGACCTTACCCTTCACGAGAGCCATGTTGCCAAATTATCGGATCCTTCTCCGGCCATGGACTCCGAACCGCTTGCGCCCGTTCCTATCGAATCCGATTGGGCGCCGATCATGGAGTTTACCTCCACGGATATTTTCCAGCACTCACCCTTCGGCGACATACTGAACTCATTAAGGTCTCTCTCCTTGTCAGGAGGATCCTGGCCGAACTACGTCCAGTAGGATTGGGATACGGATGACGAAGAAATTCGCCGCCCACCCACCACCCACTTAGTAGCCACTATCAATGACTTAACCGACATGCTCGACTTCGACTCCGAAGACATCGACGGTATGGACGATGATGAGGGATTGAAAGAATCACTGCCCACAAGGCACTGGACAGCCACCTCATCATACCATATATACATGGTGGACACACCCAAAGAAGGCAATGGCGACGCGACAACAGAGGATGACCCCTCCAAGAAGCAACCCAAGCGCCGGCATCAGCGGCGCCGCTCTAAGTCCCTCCAAGGCAAAAGTGGTGATACCGGCACCGGAGATAATAGCACTCCGAACAGTGCCGAAGACAACAACAATCCCCTCCAGCAAGATTTAGAGAAGGAGGATGGAGGAGCCAGCTCTCCTAAGAGAGCGGCAAATGGAGAGGCAGAAGATGATAATTACATGCCTCCCTCCGAAGACGAGGCAAGCCTTGGCGATGACGAATTCGCCGTGCCAGAGGATCCCGTCGAACAAGAGCGCTTCAAGCGCGGGCTTATAGCCACGACAAATAGCCTTAAGAAAAAGCAGCGGCAACTTCAAGCTGATCAAGATCTGCTAGCTGACAGATGGACTGAAGTCCTGGCGGCCGAGGAGTATAAACTCGAACGCCCCTCCAAGATTTACCCAAAGTGCAGGTTGCTACCCCGATTGGAGGAGGAAGCACCGAAACCTACACCCCCGGCGTATGACGCGGCTGATCGGCCACCTCGCGGTCACGACAGAGAGACATTCCAGCCAAAAGCTCAGCCAACACCCCGACGTCATTCAAATAAAAAGGCAGGGGGAAATACGCCAGACCTGCGAGACGTACTGGAGGACAAAGCAAAACATGCAAGATCGATATACGGATCACGAGGGCGCGCCACTATGCGAGACGATAATTGGCATGCAGAATACAGTAAAAGTAAGTCCGTCCGGGCCGAACACAGCGGGCAAGACTCAGTCGAGCTGCGTCGCGATATAGCCCAGTACAGAGGCGCCGCACACCCCTTATGCTTCACAGACGAAGTGATGGATCATCAAATCCCAGAGGGTTTCAAACCCGAAAATATAGAATCATACGACGGCACAAGATATCCTGCGCTATGGATCGAGGATTTCCTCCTACACATCCACATGGCCCACGGTGATGACCTACATGCCATCAAATACCTCCCACTCAAACTCAAAGGACCAGCTTGGCATTGGCTCAACAACTTGCCAGCAGAGTCCATTGGCTGTTGGGAAGATCTGGAAGCCGCATTCCTCGACAACTTTCAGGGCACTTACGTACGACCACCAGATGCCGATGACTTGAGCCACATAATTCAGCAGCCAAAGGAATCGGCCAGGCAATTCTGGACACGGTTCCTAACAAAGAAAAATCAAATCGTCGACTGTCCAAATGCAGAGGCCCTAGCATGTTTCAAGCACAACATCCGCGACGAATGGCTAGCCCGGCACCTTGGCCAGGAAAAGCCGAAATCTATGGCAGCCCTCACGACACTCATGACACGCTTTTGTGCGGGAGAAGACAGCTGGCTGGCTCGCAGTAATAACATATCAAAGAACCATGGTACTTCATATACCAAAGACGGCAATGGTAGGTCACATCACAACAAACATAAGCACTGCATTAACAGCGACAATACCGTGGATACTGCAGTCAATGCCGGATTCAAAGGCTGTAAACCCGGTCAGTGGAAAAAGCCATTTAAGAGAAGCACCCCGGGCCCGTCTAGTTTGGACCTTATACTCGATCGCTCGTGTCAAATACACGGCACCCCCGACAAGCCAGCCAATCACACCAACAGGGATTGTTGGGTGTTCAAGCAGGCTGGCAAGCTAAATGCCGAAACAAAAGATAAGGGGTCACATAGCGATGACGAGGAGGAGCCCCGGCAGCCGAACACCGGAGGACAGAAGAGGTTCCCCCCACAAGTGCGGATGGTGACCATGATATACGCAACCCACATCCCCAAGAGGGAACGGAAGCGTGCGCTCAGGGACGTATATGCATTGGAGCCAGTCGCCCCAAAGTTCAACCCATGGTCTTCCTGTCCGATCACCTTCGATCGCAGGGACCACCCCACTAGTATCCATCATGGCGGATTCGCCACATTGGTCCTCGACCCAATCACTGACGGATTTCACCTCACTTGAGTCCTAATGGACGGTGGCAGCAGCCTGAACCTGCTTTATCAAGACACAGTGTGCAAAATGGGTATAGACCCCTCAAGGATCAGACCCACCAAAACGACCTTTAAAGGCGTCATACCATGTGTAGAGGCCCATTGCACAGGCTCAGTAACACTTGAAGTGGTCTTTGGACCTCCGGATAACTTCCGAAGCAAAGAGTTAATCTTCGACATAGTCCTGTTCCATAGTGGCTATCATGCACTGCTAGGGCGAACCGCATTCGCAAGATTCACTGCGGTACTGCATTATTCATATCTCAAGCTCAAGATGCCA
>NC_041388.1:590736760-590804364 GCF_002162155.2 Triticum dicoccoides | reverse complement strand
ATCACAGTCAATGGAAACACAGAGCGCTCTCTCCGCACGGAGGAGCACACTGCGGCCGTCGCACCAGAAGCACAAAGCAGCCTCTTAAGGCAATCCACTAGTTCGGCGATTAAGGACCCGGACACCTTCAAGTGCGCCTGGAGTAATCGGCAACAGGACCGCCTGGCACGTTCCGAGCTCGCATAGCAATGCGGCCCCCACCCCGGTCCCAGCCAAACGGTGAAATCCGTGCCACGCGTACATAATTACGCATTAAAAATTTCATGGGCACAGGCAGGGAGGGGGGCACGACGGCGGCACGCCCCAAGTCGCGGCTTAAACCGCACTAGGGCTTCCCGCTTTGTTATTTTTATCTTTCAAGACTTTAATATCTGGAAACCCTGTCCGACAGTGTGACTGCCGAACACATGATGCAGCAACCAAGGAGGCGGAAAGCTACGTCACACCTCGGAACTCCCAGGTGGATTATGCTAACGAGTGAAATATTTGTTTTAATACTATTCCCCAGCTTGCCCTTAGAAGGGACATGTTAAACAGTCCTACTTTTTGCTTATCGCACTACTTGTATCATTCTGCTTTGACGCACCATTTTGAATAAAAAATGCATAGCATTAAGGCTATTATTTCGTTCTTCTTATATATATATATATATATGTTCATTTATGACATCCAGCACTCGTACACTCTGGTACGGCCAATACGCTAGGGGCTTAAGCATACCCCATAATACAGCGTGAGAAATCCGAACACTTTTGACAGTGCGGCACCCCGAACTTATAGCATTATATGCATCAGCTCTGAATCATGTCTTGGGTCAATAGTTGGGTTTGCTCGGCTCCCATGTTTTGGTACCTTACGTTCCGCTATATCGGCTAAGGTAGCACTGGGAGAACTACTGCGATTGTGCCCCGGTTCTGCTTGGCTAAGCACCTCAGTAGAGAAAGCTAAAACAGACTGTCATGATAAGGCGAGAGATTGGTCGCTGTTCGAGAGGTTTTCGAGTCCCTAAAGGCTTATGCCGCTTAGAGCGAGGAGTCGGCCCTGTCCGGCTTAAGGCGTGTACCGCGCCCCGAATTCGTCCTTCCGAATACTAGGGGCTTCGCCAAAATTTAAAATTATAGAATTATATGGCTAAGTGAGAGTGATAACGCATTATAGTCCGATTGCCTTGTCCGTTGTGCTGAGCACCTCCCTCGAAGGACCCAACAATGGGAACAAGAGTGCTCAGGTTTATCCCGAACACCCTAGCACTCATGGCGTGGGGGCAGAAGCCGACGACTAGCCATCTCTCAGATTTGTTAAACAGCCGAACATAAGGTAATATTTTAAATTCAAACAAGCGTTGCATAACGCATATGAACAAATTTTCATAACTATAGGATTACACAAGCGAGTTTACTCGAATATTATATCTTTCGTACACTCGTCTGCAACAAGACGAGCACCCTTCAGGACACCCTCATAGTACATCTCGGGGTGGCGATGCTCCTTGCCCTGCGGCAGCCCTTCCTTGACCAGCTTCATGGCGTCCATCTTGGCCCATTGCACCTTCACACGGGCGAAAGCCCGACGTGCACCTTCGATGCAGACGGACCGCTTGATGACTTCAAGCCGTGGGCAGGCATCCACAAGCCGCCTCACCAGGTCGAAGTAGCTGTTGGGAAGGGCGTCGCCAGGCCACATCCAAACTATAAAGCCCTTCATGCCCTGTTTGGCCGCCTTGTGTAGCTCGACCAGTTGCTTCAGCTGGTTGCTCAGAGGCATCGGGTGTTCGGTCCCAGTATACTGAGACCAGAACATCTTCTCCGTTGAGCTTCCCTCCTCGTCCTGGTAAAACCGTGCGGCATCCGACACGCTGCGGGGCAAATCTGCGAATGCTCCTGGAGAGCTCCGGATTCGGGTAAGTAACAAGTAATTCACTTTCACATGCTTGCTTTGCATATTGAATGCCTTACCCGCTGCTATCTTCTTCATCGCATCAATCTCCTGGAGGGCCTTTTGGGCTTCGGCCTTGGCACTCTTTGCGCTCTTGAGGGCCGCGGCAAGCTCGGACTCTCGCGTCTTCAAGTCAAGCTCCAATGCCTCGTGCTTCGTCACGAGAGCGTGGAGCTCTTGTTGCACCTCGCCCACCTGAGCCTCATGCCTCTCCCGCTCGGTGCGCTCCTTGGCCGCTTTGTTTTCGGCCTCGGATAGCGCTTCCTTCAGGGTCGCCACCTCGGTCATGGCCCCTGGCAAATTTACGATGATCCTGTCATTTTGCAATCACATTCTTTTTATACATATCCATAGACTATGTACTACTTAACTTTGTTCTCCTTGAGCTGCCTCTTGGCAAGGCCGAGCTCGTCCTTGGACCCTTTGAGGTCCTCCATCAGTGCGGCGACCTCCACAGTTAGTGCGGCAGAGGCCAACAACGAAGCCTACATACGCATATAGACATACTTATATTAGACTCCTGCGATATTATTTGATCCTCTGCTCGGCTTTTCTTTTTTGAACATGGAACAGAGGATCAGGGGCTACTGTCTATGCGGTAATATTTTTCCTATATTTCAAAAACTGACCTCAAAGCCTGTTAGAAGGCTAGCACAGGCTTCAGTCAGTCCGCTCTTGGTGGACTGAACCTTCTGGACCACCGTACTCATAATAGTGCGGTGCTCTTCGTTGATGGAAGCGCTGCGAAGCGCTCCCAGCAGATTGTCTAGTGCCTTTGGATGGACAGAGGTCACCGGCACAGGCATCTTGCCCATTTTGGAAGGAGGCCGCCTGCCCGAGTCCGGAACCACTGGGGGTTCCGACGAGGTGTTCGGTTGAGGGCCGAACTCGGTGCCCTCAGGAGCCTTGCTCCCTCTGCTCCCAGAATCCGGGAGGTCATCTCGAGGCGCCTCCGGGACTGTCTCCCCTCGACCCGGTGCCTCTTGAGACAATACCTCGGCATTGTCCGTAGGGCAAGGGGTGGTGGCGGTCAGAAGTGGATCGCTATCCATATCCGATGAGCTCAGGGAGCCGTCCGATGATACGTCGATACTGGCTCGTGGCGGTCTGCATAATTATAATTCGACATTAGGAGAAGCAGTGCGACAAAGGTATGCTATGAATTACTCTAGCATATGGATACTTATGACTTCGCTAGGGCTTGGCCCTGAGCAGCCACTCGTCTTCGCCTTCGGCGGCGGTGGTGGAGTAGTCCGGAGGGAGGGTCCTTCCCTTCTTGGACCCTTCGGCCCCCCGGTTGGGGCGGCCTTCCTTTTCTTGTCTCCCCCAACTGGAGGGGGAGCATCTTCATCCTCCTCCTCGTCTTCGGGAGAGGAGTGCGTCGCAGAGTTATCGGACGATGAATCCGATAACACCTGGCGTCGGGAACTCTTTCGGGTTCCCTTGGCCTTCTTGGTCTTCTCCAGCACCTTGTAAGGAGCCGGAGTCAGCATCTCCGTCAGGAGAGCGTCCGCAGTGTCTTCGAGCAGAGGGGCCGGACAGTTAATCTGCCCCGACGTCTCCACCCAGTCCTGTCAAAGGCATGGAGCTCAGACACCGCACATGATTAAGCTAGGGGATATAAAATATCCTACCAGATGTATAGTACTCACCGAATTTGCTCGGCGCTTTGCGCTTAGCCCGCGGTCCTTGGTGAGAGAGGGAGGGACCTCGGTGCCCTTAAACAGCACCCTCCAGACGTCTTTGTGCATCGTATCGAAGAGCTCACTCAGAGTCTAGTGCTGGGCCGGGTCGAACTCCCACAAGTTGAAATCCCGTTGTTGAAACGGGAGGATCCGACGGATGAGCATGACCTGGACTATTTTGAGAAACTTGAGCTTCTTACTCGCCATATTCTGGATACATTTCTGGAGTCTGTCCAGCTCCACCGATAAACCCCAGGACATGCCCTTCTCTTTCCAGGAGGTGAGCCGTGTGGGGATTCCGGATCGAAACTCAGGGGCAGCCACCCAGTTGGTGTCGTGTGGCTCGGTGATGTAGAACCACGCCGACTGCCACCCCTTTATGGTCTCCACGAAGGAGCCTTCAAGCCATACGATGTTGGGCATCTTGCCCACGAGGGAGTCCTGGATTAGGGGGTCTCCGGATAGCCGGATTATATCCTTTGGCCAGACTATTAGATTATGAAGATACAGGATTGAAGACTCCGTCTCGTGTCCGGATGGGACTCTACTTGGCGTGGACGGCAAGCTTAGGGAATACGGATATGTATATCTCCTCCTTTGTAACCGACCTTGTGTAACCCTAGCCCCCTCCGGTGTCTATATAAACTGGAGGGTTTTAGTCCGTAGGACAAGATACAATCATACCATAGGCTAGCTTCTAGGGTTTAGCCTCTCTGATCTCGTGGTAGATCTACTCCTGTACTACCCATATCATCAATATTAATCAAGCAGGACGTAGGGTTTTACCTCCATCAAGAGGGCCCGAACCTGGGTAAAACATCGTGTCCCCTGGCTCCTGTTACCATCTGCCTTAGACGCACAGTTCGGGACCCCCTACCCGAGATCCGCCGGTTTTGACACCGACATTGGTGATTTCATTGAGAGTTCCTTTGTGTCGTCGCCAGAAGGAAGGATGTCTCGTCTCATCTTTAAAGACGGTACTACTGTTGGGGGAGCTTTGGCTGTCGGCCAAACTCTCCGGCTAGGCGGTTTCATCATGACCGCCTGTTCGGTCGCCGCACCGACGATGACTTCTCGGGTCATCGAAAACAGCCTCCACGTCAAATTGGCACTCACCGAACAGATGGATCCAATGGAGCTCGCCTCCTTAAACGAGCTCTTGGATTGCATCACCGCCTTGGGAGTCGCTACGGACTATGATCGGATTGGGCTTAAACCCGATCAAAGGGAGATTAACTCCCCACCGGCCACCCATCATATTGCAGTGGTGGAGGAACAATGCGGCGACCTTTCCTCTATCTTGAGGACCAACTATGTCCGGATTCCCGAGCTCTCCGAGCCGGACGCCCGTTCGCGGGAGGAGAACATCCAATCCCTGAACTTAGAGTCAGGCAGTGGGCCAGGATTATCGGGTAACACCCCGGAACCGGAACTTCCAAAATTGGAAACTCCTCGGCCCCTGGATCCCAGATCAGGTAAGGGTTCGGATTCAATTGCACCCACCCACCCAAACATAAGCGATCTTTCCCAGTACATCACTATTGGGCCAGATTCCTCCTTGCGATGAACAAGGTTAAGGACTGTTGCGAGGAAGACGCAATCCTATTTTTCTGCAATAATTGCACGGACAAGGGAATCCTTAACGCCATAAATTGCCGTGAGATAACACGCTTTGCTGACTTGGCGTCCATAGTACGAAAGTACTGTGCGATGGAAAGTTCCTGGAAAACCGAAACAAACTTTTGGGATAATACAGCCCTGAATACAAACCCAGTCCGAAATAAAAGGGTGCATTATCACAATACACCCGGGTCAACTACCAAAAAGCAAAAACCCTCTACAGGGCATGGAACCGTACTGGCGGGATGGCTTAACGGACCCTGCAAAGTTCATAGTACAGCGGATTCAATACCAACGCACAGCCTTAGAGCATGTTGGATACTCCGGCAGGTTGCCAAAAGTGGTGGGGATCTTCTTATCCCAAATACCATAGAGCACCATCCCATGGATAACAATACGGTGTTAACAGTCTTTGAGACCTTCACGTCAAATAATAGGCGCAAGCGAACACTCCGCAACATGGCCGAAATCTGCCACGTAGCAGCAATAAATTCATGGAGTGACACAGCTATTACCTTCAATGCTAGTGATGAACCTAAATCCCGAACAGCCCGAGCACCAGCCGCACTGGTTCTCAGTCCAATCATGGACGGCTTTCGACTCACCAAAGTACTCATGGACGGCGGCAGCGGATTAAACCTCATCTATGAGGGAACTCTTCAAAAGATGGAAATAGATTGGAACCGCATTGAGCAAAGTAGCACAACCTTTAGAGGAATCATCCCTAGTGGGGAAGCACGCTGTGCTGGGAAAATCACACTAGATGTGGTATTCGGCACGCCGGATAATTACAGGTCCGAAGAAATTACATTCCAAGTGGCCCCGTTCAGTAGTGGTTATCACGCCCTTTTAGGACGGGAGGCGTTCACAATCTTCCAAGCCGTACCCCATTACGGGTACATGAAGCTCAAAATGCCCGGGCCCAACGGAATCATCACTCTTGCTAGCGATCCAGACACGGCACTCCGCGCCGAAAACAAAACAGCCGCACTGGCCCTCGAGGCATTATCCGAAGCCCTCTCGGCTGAGGAATTAACCACGCTACGCTCCACAGTGGACATGGACGACGTGATACTCGACAAGAGATCCAAGTCCACCTCTTTTAAACCAGCGGATGAAATAGTCAAATTCCAAGTCCACCCAATGGACCCTACAAAAACAGCCTCCATCCGGGCACAGTTAAACCCCGCTGTGGACGCCGCACTACGAGAGTTCCTGCGCGAGAACTGGGACATATTCTCCTGGCATCCCTTAGACATGCCAGGAGTCCCACGTAGGCTGGCCGAGCATAGCCTCAATATCCTAAAGGGATTCAAGCCGGTCAAGCAAGCTCTTGGCGTTTCTCCGAACCTAAGAGACAGGCCATGGGAGAGGAACTAGCCAAGTTATTGGAGGCCAGATTCATCAGAGAAATAAAACACCCGGACTGGATAGCAAACCTGGTGATGGTACCAAAGAAGGACAAATCCTGGCGCCTTTGTGTCGATTTCAAAGACCTCAATAAAGCTTTCCCAAAGGATCCCTTCCCCCTCCCACGCATCGATCAAATCATTGATGCTACTGCAGGTCACGAGTCATTGTGTTCCCTCGACGCATACTCCGGTTACCACCAAATCAAGATGGCGGAGTCCGACCAAGCCGCAACGGCATTCATCACACCATACGGTCCCTTCTGTTTTAACACAATGCCTTTTGGGCTCAAAAACACCGGCGCAACATATCAGCGCATGATTCAGACATGTCTGGAGAAACAAATCGGCAAAACAGTAGAGGCATATGTAGACGATGTGGTCGTCAAAACCAAACACATCGACTCTTTGATAGACGACTTGAGGCTCACATTCGACAACCTCCGAACATACGACATCAAGCTCAATCCGGAAAAATGCGTTTTTGGCGTACCAGCCGGAAAGCTCCTCGGTTTCATTGTCTCCAGTAGAGGTATTGAAGCTAATCCGGCCAAAATCCGAGCTTTTTCTTAGTTGGCTACCCCAACAGACCTCAAACAAATCCAGAAGTTAACTAGATGCGTGGCGGCTCTAAGCTGCTTTATCTCCCGCTTAGGAGAAAAGGATTTACCTCTTTATCGCCTCCTTCGGCGCACTGAACACTTCGAGTGGACGGACGCGGCCACAGCCAGATTGGAAGAAATAAAGGCCATCTTGGCAACCAACCCAATCTTGGCCGCGCCAAACATCGGCGAACCAATGTTGTTGTACATTGCGGCAACTCATCAAGTTGTAAGCGCGGTGCTCGTTGTCGAACGGGAAGCGGACAGACATAAATTCCCTCTTCAAAAGCCGCTATACTATGTATCCACTGTCCTCACTCCATGCAAATCATGGTACCCGCATTACCAAAAGATAGCATATGCGGTATTCATGGCATCACGGAAGCTGCGACACTACTTTCAAGAGTGTTCAATTACAGTAGCCTCGGAAGTGCCACTTAATGATATTATAAACAACCGCGACGCTACGGGTTGAATTGCCAAATGGGCCATTGAGCTCCTCCCGTTTGACATAACATACAAACCTCGACGAGCCATTAAGTCGCAAGTATTGGCCGACTTCGTCGCCGAATGGACGGAGGCTGAACTCCCTAAAGAGTATGGCGCATACACCAATTGGATCATGCACTTCGATGGTTCTAAAATGCTGGCTGGTCTAGGGGCTGGCGTCGTCCTGACGTCCCCAACCGGAGATACTGTTCAGTACATATTGCAAATATTGTATATAGACTCCAACAATGTAGCCGAATACGAAGCTCTGTTGCATGGTCTTCGGATGGCAGTCTCCATGGGCATTCAACGCCTGGAGGTGTGTGGGGATTCAAACCTCACAATATCCCAAATAAATGGAGACTTTGACGCCAAGGATCCGAAAATGGCAGCCTATCGAAACGTCGTCCTAAAAATGTCAGCTCGGTTTGAGGGGCTCGAATTTCACCATGTGGCTCGAGAAAACAATCAGGCGGCGGATATCCTCGCCCGCATCGGCGCAAAACGTGATGCGGTCCCCCCCAACATATTTTTGGAAAGGCTGTTCAAGCCATCCGTAGTATGGGAAGGGGATGATACGTCTCCGTCGTATCTATAATTTTTTATTGTTCCATGCCAATATTATTCAACTTTCATATACTTTTTGGCAACTTTTTATATTATTTTTGGGACTAACATATTGATCCAGTGCCCAGTGCCAGTTCCTGTCTGTTGCATGTTTTTGGTTTCGCAAAATATCCATATCAAACAGAATCCAAACGGGATAAAAACGGACGGAGTTTATTCTTAGAAAATATGGAAAACTTGGAAGGAAAATCAACGCGAACCAGTGCCCGAGGTGGTCATGAGGCAGGGGACGCGCCTGCCCCCCTGGGGCGCCCCCTACCCTCGTGAGCCCATTGTAAGGTGGTTGATGCTCTTATTTTCCCGCAAGAAAGCTAATATTCAGAAAAAAATCACAGCGAAGGTTTCAGGCCAATCAGAGTTACGGATCTCCATATATATACAAAACAGTGAAACAGAGCCAGAATAGAACGCAGAAACAGAGAGAGACAGAGAGATAGATCCAATCTCGGAGGGGCTCTCGCCCCTCCCATGCCATGGGACCCAAGGACCAAAGGGGAAACCCTTCTCCGATCTAGGGAGGAGGTCAAGGAAGGAGAAGAAGAAGAAGAAGAAGAAGGGGAGCCCTCTCCCCCTTGCTTCCAGTGGCGCCGGAGCGCTGCCGGGGCCATCACCATCACCGCGATCTTCACCAACAACTTCACCGCCATCATCACCAACTCTTCCCCCCTCTATGCAGCGGTGTAACCTCTCTCTTACCCGCTGTAATCACTACTTCAACATGGTGCTCAATGCTATATATTATTTCCCAATGATGTATGGCTATCCTATGATATTTGAGTAGATCTGTTTTGTCCTAATGGCTATTTGATGATCGTGATTGGTTTGAGTTGTATGTTTTATTATTGGTGCTGTCCTATGGTTCTCTCCGTGTCGCGCAAGCGTGAGGGATTCCCGCAGTAGGGTTTGCAATATTCTTATGATTTGCTTATGGTGGGTGGCGTGAGTGACAGAAGCACAGACCCGAGTAAGTAGGTTGTTTGCATATGGGATAAAGGGGACTTGATACTTTAATGCTATGGTTGGGTTTTACCTTAATGAATCTTTAGTAGTTGCGGATGCTTGCTAGAGTTCCAACCATAAGTGCATATGATCCAAGTAGAGAAAGTATGTTAGCTTATGATTCTCCCTCAAATAAAATTGCAATAATGATTACCGGTCTAGTTATCGATTGCCTAGGGACAAATAACCTTCTTGTTGACAAAAGCTCTCTACTAAAACTAATTTAGTTGTGTCTTTATCTAAAAAGCCCATATCTTTTATTTTTGTGTTCTTTACTTTCTTGCAAGCTTACCCAAAAACACCTACAAAGTACTTCTAGTTTCATACTTGTTCTAGGTAAAGTGAACGTCAAGCGTGCGTAGAGTTGTTTCGGTGGTCGATAGAACTTGAGGGAATATTTGTTCTACCTTTAGCTCCTCGTTGGGTTCGACAGTCTTATTTATTGAAAGAGGCTACAATTGATCCCCTATACTTGTGGGTTATCAAGACCTTTTTCTGGCGCCGTTGCTGGGGAGCACTAGCGTGGGGTGAATATTCTCATGTGTGTTGTTTGCTTTAGCACTAAGTAATTTTTATTTTGCTGTTCTTAGTTGTTTTGTATCTTTAGTTATGGGTAGGAAACGCAAAATACCAAAAAAATTAGTTGTACCTACTAAACCAATGGTTGAAGAACCAGTCAAAATCTATCACACTACTGAAGCTTATTACTTGGATCATCTTCGATCCCTATGTGCTCGTGCTGAAACCCCAACTAGCCTAGTTGAGGGCAAATCTTTAGATGAGCATGCTTGTTATGTGCGACACCGAATATCTCAAAAAGGGAAACTTTTACAGCATCAAATTAATACTATGCAATGTTATGCTTGGAATTTATGCTATTATTACGATTTTACTTGTTGTTCTGAAAACCCTAAGAAACACTTTCCCTACCAATGTGAGTTTATTGATAATGGAATCTTATCTTCATATGCTAAGGGTGTTTATAATTACTATGATGTTCAAAAAATTGAAGAATTTGTTGCTTTTAAGGGTGCTTTTGAAATTGCTTCTTTGATTGAAAAGTATGATGCTACTCTTTACAAATCTGAAAAATTTTCTATACTTGAATATTGTTATGAGAATTATGCTTCTAATGCCTATGTTAAACTATATATTGAGGAATACTCCGCTGTCCAAGAAGATACTAATATTTTGCAGGAGTCTATGGAAGAAGAAATTGATGAAACCGTGAGCTCACCAGATGAAAAAGATGAGGAGGAGAGCGAAGAACAGAAGGAGGAAGAGCAGATTGATCACCCGTGCCCACCTTCTAATGAGAGTAACTCTTCAACTCATACATTGTTTAATTCCCCTTCGTGCTTACCGAAGGATGATTGCTATGATGACTGTTATGATCCCATTGATTCTCTTGAAATATCCCTTTTTGATGATGCTTGCTATGCTTGTGGCCAAGATGCCAATATGAATGATGCTTATGGAGATGAACTTGCTATAGTTGCTTATGTGAAACATGAAATTGTTGCTTTTGCACCCACGCATGATAGTCCTATTATCTTTTTGAATTCTCCCGATTACACTATATCGGAGAAGTTTGCACTTATTAAGGATTACATTGATGGGTTGCCTTCTACCGCTACACATGATGATTTTGATGAGTATAATATGCATGTGCTTTCTGCTCCTACTTGCAATTATTATGAGAGAGGAACTATATCTCCACCTCTCTATGTTTCCAACACGATAAAATTGCAAGAAACTGTTTATACTACGCATTGGCCTTTACTTTGTGTGCATGAATTGTTCTTTTATGACATGCCGATGCATAGGAAGAGAGTTAGACTTCGTCATTACATGATATATGTCACCTTGTGCTCACCACTAAATTACAAATCATTGTTAATTAAAATTGGCTTTGATATACATTGGGATCCGGGTGGATCCATTACTTGAGCACTATATGCCTAGCTTAATGGCTTTAAAGAAAGCGCTGCCAGGGAGACAACCCAGAAGTTTTAGAGAGTCATTTATTTCTGTTGAGTGCTTTTATATAGTTTAAAAAGAACAAAAATAAAGAGGGGAACCCAAAACTTTTTCAAAAAGGAAAGCGGAAGTGAGAAAGACAAGCATTGTTGAAGTGGGAGCTAGCCTTGAACTTTGTTCATGCTCACGGAAACTTTGTGAATCTTGATTACAGAAACTTTTCAACAAAAATAATTATCCCCTTGTACAATTCCATTGTATTATAAAAATAATGTGCCAAGGTTTGCCTTTAGGATGGTTACAATGCTTGTTGGTTTGTGCGGTGCAGGACAGAAACTTTGGTTGTAGTGCATGAATTTTATTTTTTACTGGAATGTCAAATGGTTCTGATTCTTTTTGCACTGTCTTTCTGTACAAATATTTTATTTTTCCTAATTTTGGCAGAATTGTTCAAGTAACAGAAGTATGGTGAATGTTCAGATTGCTACAGACTGCTCCGCTTTAGACAGATTCTGTTTTTTGATGCATAGTTTGCTTGTTTTGATGAACCTATCAATTTATATCAGTGCATTAAGCCATGAAAAAGGTATATTACAGTAGACACAATGCAAAAACAAAATGTGAATTGGTTTGCAACAGTACTTAGAGTAGTGATTTGCTTTATTATACTAACGGGTCTTACCGAGTTTTCTGTTGAAGTTTTGTGTGGATGAAGTGTTCGATGATTGAAAAGGTCTCGATGTGAGAAGAAGGAAGAGAGGCAAGAGCTCAAGCTTGGGGATGCCCGAGGCACCCCAAGTAAATATTCAAGGATACTCAAGCGTCTAAGCTTGGGGATGCTAGGGAGGCATCCCCTCTTTCTTCAACAAATATCGGTATGTTTTCGGATTCGTTTCGTTCATGCGACATGTGCAAGTCTTGGAGCGTCTTTTGCATTTAGGTTTTTATTTTTCTTTTTATGCACCATGCTGGTATGAGATAGTCCTTGGTTGATTCATAGAATGCTCTTCGCACTTCACTTATATTTTTTGAGTATGGATTTATAGAATGCTTCATGTGCTTCACTTATATCATTTGAAGTTTGGATTGCCTCTTTCTCTTTACTTAGACAACTGCCATTTGCATAATGCTCTTTTGCTTCACTTATATTTGTTAGAGCATGGGCATATCTTTTGTAGAAAGAATTAAACTCTCTTGCTTCACTTATATCTGTTTAGAGAGATGACAGGAATTGGTCATTCACATGGTTAGTCATAAAATCCTACATAAAACTTGTAGATCACTGAATATGATATGTTTTATTCCTTGCAATAGTTTTGCGATATAAAGATGGTGATATTAGATTCATGCTAGTGGGTAGTTGTGGATTGTAGAAATAATTGTGTTGAGGTTTGTGATTCCCATAGCATGCACGTATGGTGAACCGTTATGTAACGAAGTCGGAGCATCATTTATTTATTGATTGTCTTCCTTATGAGTGGCGGTCGGGGACGAGCGATGGTTTTTCCTACCAATCTATCCCCCTAGGAGCATGCGCGTAGTACTTTGTTTTGATGACTAATAGATTTTTGCAATAAGTATGTGAGTTCTTTATGACTAATGTTGAGCTCATGGATTATACGCACTCTCACCCTTCCACCGTTGCTAGCCTATTCGGTACCGTGCATTGCCCTTTCTCACCTCGAGAGTTGGTGCAAATTTCGCCGGTGCATCCAGACCCCGTGATATGATACGCTCTGTCACACATAAAACTCCTTATATCTTCCTCAAAACAGCCACCATACCTACCTATCATGGCATTTCCATAGCCATTCCGAGATATATTGCCATGCAACTTTCATCATCATCATATACATGACTTGAGCATTCATTGTCATATTGCTTTGCATGATCGTAAGATAGCTAGCATGATGTTTTCATGGCTTGTACGTTTTTTGATGTCATTGCTACGCTAGATCATTACACATCCCGATACACCGCTGGAGGCATTCATATAGAGTCATATCTTTGTTCTAGATATCGAGTTGTAATATTGAGTTGTAAGTAAATAAAAGTGTGATGATCATCATTATTAGGACATTGCCCCAGTGAGGAAAGGATGATGGAGACTATGATTCCCCCACAAGTCGGGATGAGACTCCAGATGAAAAAATAGAAAAAAAATAGAAAAAAAAGAGAAAACAAAAAAAATGAGAGAAGGGGCAATGTTACTATCCTTTTTCCACACTTGTGCTTCAAAGTAGCACCATGTTCTTCATATAGAGAGTCTCTTGAGTTATCACTTTCATATACTAGTGGGAATTTTCATTATAGAACTTGGCTTGTATATTCCAACGACGGGCTTCCTCAAATGCCCTAGGTCTTCATGAGCAAGCAAGTTGGATGCACACCCACTTAGTTTCAGTTTGAGCTTTCATATACTTATAGCTCTAGTGCATCTGTTGCATGGCAATCCCTACTCCTCACATTGATATCTATTAATGGGCATCTCCATAGCCCGTTGATACGCCTAGTTGATGTGAGACTTTCTTCCTTTTTTGTCTTCTCCACATAACCTCCATCATCATATTCTATTCCACCAATAGTGCTATGGCCATGGCTCACGATCATGTATTGTGTGAAAGTTGAAAAGGTTTGAGAATGTCAAAAGTATGAAACAATTGCTTGGCTTGTAATCGGGGTTGTGCATGATGTGAATATTTTGTGTGGTGAAGATGGAGCATAGCCAGACTATATGATTTTGTAGGGATGAGCTTTCTTTGGCTATGTTATTTCAATAAGACATAATTGCTTGGTTGGTATGCTTGAAGTATTATTATTTTTATGTCAAAGGGTAGACTATTGCTTTGAATCACTTGTGTCTTAATATTCATGCCATAATTAGACATATGATCAAGATTATGCTAGGTAGCATTCCTCATCAAAAATTATATTTTTTATCATTTACCTACTCGAGGACGAGCAGGAATTAAGCTTGGGGATGCTGATACGTCTCCGTCGTATCTATAATTTTTTATTGTTCCATGCCAATATTATTCAACTTTCATATACTTTTTGGCAACTTTTTATATTATTTTTGGGACTAACATATTGATCCAGTGCCTAGTGCCAGTTCCTGTCTGTTGCATGTTTTTGGTTTCGTAGAATATCCATATCAAACGGAGTCCAAACGGGATAAAAACGGACGGAGCTTATTTTTGGAAAATATGGAAAATTTGGAAGGAAAATCAACGCGAACCAGTGCCCGAGGTGGTCATGAGGCAGGGGGGCGCGCCTGCCCCCTGGGCGCGCCCCTACCCTCGTGAGCCCATCGTAAGGCGGTTGACGCTCTTCTTTTGTCGCAAGAAATCTAATATTCGGAAAAAAATCATGGCGAAGGTTTCAGGCCAATCGGAGTTACTGATCTCCATATATATACGAAACGGTGAAACAGAGCCAGAACATAACGCAGAAACAGAGAGAGACAGAGAGATAGATCCAATCTCGGAGGGGCTCTCGCCCCTCCCACACCATGGGAGCCAAGGACCAGAGGGGAAACCCTTCTCCCATCTAGGGGGGGGGGTCAAGGAAGAACAAGAAGAAGGGGGCCCTCTCCCCCTTGCTTTCGGTGGCGCCAGAGCACTGCCGGGGCCATCACCATCACCGCCATCTTCACCAACAACTTCACCGCCATCATCACCAACTCTTCCCCCCTCTATGCAGCGGTGCAACCTCTCTCTTACCCGTTGTAATCTCTACTTAAACATGGTGCTCAACGCTATATATTATTTCCCAATGATGTATGGCTATCCTATGATGTTTGAGTAGATCTGTTTTGTCCTAATGGCTATTTGATGATCGTGATTGGTTTGAGTTGTATGTTTTATTATTGGTGCTGTCCTATGGTGCTCTCCATGTCGCGCAGGCGTGAGGGATTCCCGCTGTTGGGTTTGCAATATGCTTATGATTTGCTTCTGGGGGGTGGCGTGAGTGACAGAAGCACAGACCCGAGTAAGTAGGTTGTTTGCGTGTGGGATAAAGGGGACTTGATACTTTAATGCTATGGTTGGGTTTTACCTTAATGAATATTTAGTAGTTGCGGATGCTTGCTAGAGTTCCAATCATAAGTGCATATGATCGAAGTAGAGAAAGTATGTTAGCTTATGCCTCTCCCTCAAATAAAATTGCAATAATGATTACCGGTCTAGTTATCGATTGCCTAGGGACAAATAACCTTCTTGTTGACAAAAGCTCTCTACTAAAACTAATTTAGGTGCGTCTTTATCTAAACAGCCCCTAGCTTTTATTTTCGTGTTCTTTACTTTCTTGCAAGCTTACCCAAAAACACCTACAAAGTACTTCTAGTTTCATACTTGTTCTAGGTAAAGTGAACGTCAAGCGTGCGTAGAGTTGTTTCGGTGGTCGATAGAACTTGAGGGAATATTTGTTCTACCTTTAGCTCCTTGTTGGGTTCGACAGTCTTACTTATTGAAAGAGGCTACAATTGATCCCCTATACTTGTGGGTTATCAAGACCTTTTTCTGGCGCCGTTGCTGGGGAGCACTAGCGTGGGGTGAATATTGTCATGTGTGCTATTTGCTTTATCACTAAGTAATTTTTATTTTGCTGTTCTTAGTTGTTTTGTATCTTTAGTTATGGGTAGGAAACGCAAAATACCAAAAAATTTAGTTGTACCTACTAAACCAATGGTTGAAGAACCAGTCAAAATCTATCACACTACTGAAGCTTATTACTTGGATCATCTTCGATCCCTATGTGCTCGTGCCGAAACCCCAACTAGCCTAGTTGAGGGCAAATCTTTAGATGAGCATGCTTGTTATGTGCGACACCGAATATCTCAAAAAGGGAAACTTTTACAGCATCAAATTAATACTATGCAATGCTATGCTTGGAATTTATGCTATTATTACGATTTTACTTGTTGTTCTGAAAACCCTAAGAAACACCTTCCGTACCAATGTGAGTTTATTGATAATGGAATCCTATCTTCATATGCTAAGGGTGTTTATAATTACTATGATGTTCAAAAAATTGAAGAATTTGTTGCTTTTAAGGGTGCTTTTGAAATTGCTTCTTTGATTCAAAAGTATGATGCTACTCTTTACAAATCTGAAAAAATTTCTATACTTGAATATTGTTATGAGAATTATGCTTCTAATGCCTATGTTAAACTATATATTGAGGAATACTCCGCTGTCCAAGAAGATACTAATATTTTGCAGGAGTCTATGGAAGAAGAAATTGATGAAACCGTGAGCTCACCAAATGAAAAAGATGAGGAGGAGAGCGAAGAACAGAAGGAGGAAGAGCAGATTGATCACCCGTGCCCACCTTCTAATGAGAGTAACTCTTCAACTCATACATTGTTTAATTCCCCTTCGTGCTTACCAAAGGATGATTGCTATGATGACTGTTATGATCCCATTGATTCTCTTGAAATATCCCTTTTTGATGATGCTTGCTATGCTTTTGGCCAAGATGCCAATATGAATGATGCTTATGGAGATGAACTTGCTATAGTTCCTTATGTTAAACATGAAATTGTTGCTATTGCACCCACGCATGATAGTCCTATTATCTTTTGAATTCTCCCGATTACACTATATCGGAGAAGTTTGCACTTATTAACGATTACATTGATGGGTTGCCTTCTACCGCTACACATGATGATTTTGATGAGTATAATATGCATGTGCTTTCTGCTCCTACTTGCAATTATTATGAGAGAGGAACTATATCTCCACCTCTCTATGTTTCCAACACGATAAAATTGCAAGAAACTGTTTATACTATGCATTGGCCTTTACTTTGTGTGCATGAATTGTTCTTTTATGACATGCCGATGCATAGGAAGAGAGTTAGACTTCGTCATTACATGATATATGTCACCTTGTGCTCACCACTAAATTACAAATCATTGTTAATTAAAATTGGCTTTGATATACATTGGGATCCGGGTGGATCCATTACTTGAGCACTATATGCCTAGCTTAATGGCTTTAAAGAAAGCGCTGCCAGGGAGACAACCCGGAAGTTTTAGAGAGTCATTTATTTCTGTTGAGTGCTTTTATATAGTTTAAAAACAACAAAAATAAAGAGGGGAACCCAAAACTTTTTCAAAAAGGAAAGCGGAAGTGAGAAAGACAAGCATTGTTGAAGTGGGAGCTAGCCTTGAACTTTGTTCATGCTCACGGAAACTTTGTGAATCTTGATTACAGAAACTTTTCAACAAAAATAATTATCCCCTTGTACAATTCCATTGTATTATAAAAATAATGTGCCAAGGTTTGCCTTTAGGATGGTTACAATGCTTGTTGGTTTGTGCGGTGCAGGACAGAAACTTTGGCTGTAGTGCATGAATTTTATTTTTTACTGGAATGTCAAATGGTTCTGATTCTTTTTGCACTGTCTTTCTGTACAAATATTTTATTTTTCCTAATTTTGGCAGAATTGTTCAAGTAACAGAAGTATGGTGAATGTTCAGATTGCTACAGACTACTCCGCTTTAGACAGATTCTGTTTTTTGATGCATAGTTTGCTTGTTTTGATGAACCTATCAATTTATATCAGTGGATTAAGCCATGAAAAAGGTATATTACAGTAGACACAATGCTAAAACAAAATGTTAATTGGTTCGCAACAGTACTTAGAGTAGTGATTTGCTTTATTATACTAACGGGTCTTACCGAGTTTTCTGTTGAAGTTTTGTGTGGATGAAGTGTTCGATGATTGAGAAGGTCTCGATGTGAGAAGAAGGAAGAGAGGCAAGAGCTCAAGCTTGGGGATGCCCGAGGCACCCCAAGTAAATATTCAAGGATACTCAAGCGTCTAAGCTTGGGGATGCTAGGGAGGCATCTCCTCTTTCTTCAACAAATATCGGTATGTTTTCGGATTCGTTTCGTTCATGCGATATGTGCAAGTCTTGGAGCGTCTTTTGCATTTAGGTTTTTATTTTTCTTTTTATGCACCATGCTGGTATGAGATAGTCCTTGGTTGATTCATAGAATGCTCTTTGCACTTCATTTATATTTTTTGAGTATGGCTTTATAGAATGCTTCATGTGCTTCACTTATATCATTTGAAGTTTGGATTGCCTCTTTCTCTTTACTTAGACAACTGCCATTTGCATAATGCTCTTTTGCTTCACTTATATTTGTTAGAGCGTGGGCATATCTTTTGTAGAAAGAATTAAACTCTCTTGCTTCACTTATATCTGTTTAGAGAGATGACAGGAATTGGTCATTCACATGGTTAGTCATAAAATCCTACATAAAATTTGAAGATCACTGAATATGATATGTTTTATTCCTTGCAATAGTTTTGCGATATAAAGATGGTGATATTAGAGTCATGCTAGTGGGTAGTTGTGGATTGTAGAAATAATTGTGTTGAGGTTTGTGATTCCCGTAGCATGCACGTATGGTGAACCGTTATGTAATGAAGTCGGAGCATGATTTATTTATTGATTGTCTTCCTTATGAGTGGCGGTCGGGGACGAGCGATGGTTTTCCCTACCAATCTATCCCCCTAGGAGCATGCGCGTAGTACTTTGTTTTGATGACTAATAGATTTTTGCAATAAGTATGTGAGTTCTTTATGACTAATGTTGAGCTCATGGATTATACGCACTCTCACCCTTCCACCATTGCTAGCCTATTTGGTACCGTGCATTGCCCTTTCTCACCTCGAGAGTTGGTGCAAATTTCGCCGGTGCATCCAAATCCCGTGATATGATACGCTCTGTCACACATAAACCTCCTTATATCTTCCTCAAAACAGCCACCATACCTACCTATCATGGCATTTCCATAGCCATTCCGAGATATATTGCCATGCAACTTTCATCATCATCATATACATGACTTGAGCATTCATTGTCATATTGCTTTGCATGATCGTAAGATAGCTAGCATGATGTTTTCGTGGCTTGTACGTTTTTTGATGTCATTGCTACGCTAGATCATTGCACATCCCGATACACCGCTGGAGGCATTCATATAGAGTCATATCTTTGTTCTAGATATCGAGTTGTAATATTGAGTTGTAAGTAAATAAAAGTGTGATGATCATCATTATTAGGACATTGCCCCAGTGAGGAAAGGATGATGGAGACTATGATTCCCCCACAAGTCGGGATGAGACTCCAGATGAAAAAATAGAAAAAAAAAGAAAAAAAAAGAGAAAACAAAAAAAATGAGAGAAGGGGCAATGTTACTATCCTTTTTCCACACTTGTGCTTCAAAGTAGCACCATGTTCTTCAGATAGAGAGTCTCTTGAGTTATCACTTTCATATACTAGTGGGAATTTTCATTATAGAACTTGGCTTGTATATTCCAACGACGGGCTTCCTCAAATGCCCTAGGTCTTCATGAGCAAGCAAGTTGGATGCACACCCACTTAGTTTCAGTTTGAGCTTTCATATACTTATAGCTCTAGTGCATCCGTTGCATGGCAATCCCTACTCCTCACATTGATATCTATTAATGGGCATCTCCATAGCCCGTTGATATGCCTAGTTGATGTGAGACTTTCTTCCTTTTTTGTCTTCTCCACATAACCTCCATCATCATATTCTATTCCACCTATAGTGCTATGGCCATGGCTCACGATCATGTATTGTGTGAAAGTTGAAAAGGTTTGAGAACGTCAAAAGTATGAAACAATTGCTTGGCTTGTAATCGGGGTTGTGCATGATGTGAATATTTTGTGTGGTGAAGATGGAGCATAGCCAGACTATATGATTTTGTAGGGATGAGCTTTCTTTGGCTATGTTATTTCAATAAGACATAATTGCTTGGTTGGTATGCTTGAAGTATTATTATTTTTATGTCAAAGGGTAGACTAATGCTTTGAATCAATTGTGTCTTAATATTCATGCCATAATTAGACATATGATCAAGATTATGCTAGGTAGCATTCCTCATCAAAAATTATATTTTTTATCATTTACCTACTCGAGGACGAGCAGGAATTAAGCTTGGGGATGCTGATACGTCTCCGTCGTATCTATAATTTTTTATTGTTCCATGCCAATATTATTCAACTTTCATATACTTTTTGGCAACTTTTTATATTAGTTTTGGGACTAACATATTGATCCAGTGCCTAGTGCCAGTTCCTGTCTGTTGCATGTTTTTGGTTTCGCAGAATATCCATATCAAACGGAGTCCAAACGGGATAAAAACGGACGGAGCTTATTTTTGGAAAATATGGAAAATTTGGAAGGAAAATCAACGCGAACCAGTGCACGAGGTGGTCACGAGGCAGGGGGCGTGCCTGCCCCCTGGGCGCGCCCCTACCCTCGTGAGCCCATCGTAAGGCGGTTGACGCTCTTCTTTTGCCGCAAGAAAGCTAATATTCGGAAAAAAAATCACGGCGAAGGTTTCAGGCCAATCGGAGTTACGGATCTCCATATATATACGAAACGGTGAAACAGAGCCAAAACATAACGCAGAAACAGAGAGAGAAAGAGAGATAGATCCAATATCGGAGGGGCTCTCGCCCCTCCCACGCCATGGGAGATAAGGACCAGAGGGGAAACCCTTCTCCCATCTAGGGGGGGTCAAGGAAGAACAAGAAGAAGGGGGCCCTCTCCCCCTTGCTTCCGGTGGCGCCAGAGCACTGCCGGGCCATCACCATCACCGCCATCTTCACCAACAACTTCACCGCCATCATCACCAACTCTTCCCCCCTCTATGCAGCGGTGCAACCTCTCTCTTACCCGTTGTAATCTCTACTTAAACATGGTGCTCAACGCTATATATTATTTCCCAATGATGTATGGCTATCCTATGATGTTTGAGTAGATCTGTTTTGTCCTAATGGCTATTTGATGATCGTGATTGGTTCGAGTTGTATGTTTTATTATTGGTGCTGTCCTATGGTGCTCTCCATGTCGCGCAGGCGTGAGGGATTCCCGCTGTTGGGTTTGCAATATGCTTATGATTTGCTTCTGGGGGGTGGCGTGAGTGACAGAAGCACAGACCCGAGTAAGTAGGTTGTTTGCGTGTGGGATAAAGGGGACTTGATACTTTAATGCTATGGTTGGGTTTTACCTTAATGAATCTTTAGTAGTTGCGGATGCTTGCTAGAGTTCCAATCATAAGTGCATATGATCGAAGTAGAGAAAGTATGTTAGCTTATGCCTCTCCCTCAAATAAAATTGCAATAATGATTACCGGTCTAGTTATCGATTGCCTAGGGACAAATAACCTTCTTGTTGACAGAAGCTCTCTACTAAAACTAATTTAGGTGCGTCTTTATCTAAACAGCCCCTAGCTTTTATTTTCGTGTTCTTTACTTTCTTGCAAGCTTACCCAAAAACACCTACAAAGTACTTCTAGTTTCATACTTGTTCTAGGTAAAGCGAATGTCTGAGAAAGGCTTGGTAGGCTGCAACTGATCATATGGAACTTGGAGGCTTTTAACGTCTCGACGGACAGGATATTGAGCCCCGCGCCTCTATCGATGAGGGTCTTGGTGAGTTGGACGTTGCTGATGACGGGTGAATAGAGCATCGGGAGGACGCCGGCGGTTGCCGCGCACTTGAGCTGGTCCACCGAGCTGAAGGTGATGGCGTACTTGGACCACCTGAGTGGGTGCGTGGCCTCGAGCCTGGGAAGGGCCGCGTTCACCTCGCGAGGAAACTGCTTGAAGGTGCGCTGGAAAGCTGGGGCCTGAGCACCGCCCAAGATGCAGGCGATGACACGTGGCTCCTGGAAGCCCCTATCCCCCTCGTCCTGATGTTGGTCGTCATTCCTTCTTGGTGGTGGCAGCAGCGGAGGGAGGCCGGGATTGCCCTGAGGACGGTCCTCGTGAGGCTGGTCCCTCCAGGCGCCCTCACGAGGCTGCTCCTGCCAGTGGTCCTCACGAGGTCGGTCGCGCCACTCCTGGCGAGGGCCGTGGTCATCCCAGCATCCTCCACTTAGTCCTCCTCCTCGGTCGTAGCCCCGGTCATTGCGCTCGGGGCGTCGACCGAAGCGTCCATCTCGGATGGCCCTGAGCTCTTGACAATCGTTGGTGTTGTGGCTCTGTACTTTGTGGAAGGCGCAGAAGGGACGGCTGCTCTTGGACAACTCGGGGTGGTCCCAGCCGCGCTTCATGTCTGGCTCCGCCGCGAGCACGGCTACTCCCTTGCGCTTCGTGTCCTTGGCCTTGGCTTTCTTCTCTTCTAGGTCGGCAGGAGGGAGCTCGAGGAGGGAGAGGCGCCCTTCCTCAGCTCTTGCGCACTTGGTCGCCATGTTGAACATCTCCAGAGTCGTGCATAGCTCCTCGTGGATGGCGAGCTCCTCCTTCTTCTTGACATCACGGACACCATCGGAAAATGCTGAGATGATGGCCTCGTTTGTCACCTTGGGGATCTTGAGGCGAACGTTGTTGAAGCGCTGGATGTACTTCTGCAGGGTCTCTCCTGGTTGCTGCTTGATGCGGCGTAGCTCACCTGCAGCTGGCGGGCGGTTGCGAGTGCCCTGGAAGTTGGCGAAAAAACGCTTGCGCATCTCGCCCCAGGAGGAGATCGATCCCGCTGGCAGGTTTTGGAGCCACGAGCGAGCACCATCCTTGAGAGCCATGGGAAACCAGTTCGCCATGACCTTCTCGTCTCCGTTGGCTGCCTCGATGCTCAGCTCGTGGAGCTACAAGAACTCTGCAGGGTCAGGGGTGTCGTCGCAGCGCCAGGTCCGGCTTGAACTTGCCTGGCGAGACGACGGTGCGCAGCTCGGGGGTAAAGGCTTGGCAGCATGTTGTGGTCACTGGAGCCCGTCGTGGCGGTGGAATCTGGTCTTCGCACCCATGCTCCGCCGTGGCAGGCGGCACACAGTCTTGTCGTGGGGGTGTGGGGAGCGCGGGAGCGTTTTCTTGTGGCCGAGGGACCTCCTGGCAGCTTCCTGCTTCGTGCGCGGGCACACGCATGGCAGATCACGCCGCGGGACCACGACTTGATGCGGAGGAGGTGGGGGCGCTCCGTGATCCGCTCATGTTGGCGCGAGGGCGCCGTCTTGATGCGGAGGTGGCGGAGGCGCTCCATGAGCTACGTCGCTCGCGGTTGGAGGTGGACGAGGCAGCAAGAGGGATGGTGTAGGAGAGCCCCCAGTGACGCTGACGAGCTCGGAGATGTGGTCCAGTCAGTCTCCGTAGAGGTTGTCGACCGGGCGGTAACGTAGGAGCTCACATGCCATGAGCAGCGCGGCCTGCGCATCCGCGGGCGCACAACGAGCGTGGGACGACGAGCCGGCCGGAGTCAGTGACGGGGTGGCGGTGCGATCGTCCCACCGCACAGAGGGGTGCAGCGATGACGCTTGCTACTCGTTCGCTGCCGGGCCGGTGGCGGCGTTGGTAGCAGGTGATGGAGAACGGCGGGGACGTCTGCCAACGGGCGCCATCTGAGCGACGCGGGCGGCGAGGGCAGCGCAGCGCTCGGCATGCGCTCGGCGAGCGCCTGACATGGATTTGATGGAGCTGCGGAACGTGGATCCACGAGGGGAAAGCTTCAGCACACCCCTACCTGGCGCGCCAAATGTCGGATTTTGGGTTTCGGCAAAATCCTTAAGGTTCGAACTCTGGGGTGCGCACGAAGATCTCTCCTTCCCCCTAGCTCACTCACTCACCACGATCTCAGAACTCAGCTCGTCGAAGTCGAAGAACAAGGGACACAAGAGTTTATACTGCTTCGGGCCACCAATGTGGTGTAATACCCTACTTCAGTGTGGTGTCATGGATTGCCTTGTCGGCTGAGGATGAACAAGTACAGGGGAAGAACCACCTTCTATGGTGGTGGCTAGTCCTATTTATAGAGGCCCTTGTCCTCTTCCCAAATATTAGGCGGGAAGGGATCCCACAATGGCCAATTTGAAGGGGGACAGCTAGTACAAGCTATCCTAACAAAAGGTGGTCTTCGCATGCCAAAGGCTCTGGTGGTGACGCTGTCGTGGGCTCCGTGATAACCTCTGTCCTGCCATCCTGCTGGTCTTGGTCTTGTTGCACCGATATGGAAACCTTTGCCTGATACCTCGGGACTCCTCGCCTGCGCCCGCTCCTTTAGCACCAAAGAGGCAACTGGTGCTCTGCGCCAGCCTGGCACCCGCTTGGCCTTGGTCGGCATGGCTCATGTCACGGGAACCTCATGAGGTGCCCCTCGCCTTAATCTCTCCGCTCCTCGCGAGCCAGCCTAGCAAGGTTGCCCCTGAGGAGGTCTTGTGTCATCCACCTCGCGAGGCTTGGCCCCTCGCGAGGGTCTTGAGTGTTTGCTGGTGAAGATGGGCCGTACCAGGCCGCTAGAGGAGGCACGCCGTGGGCTGCAGGCAGGCAAGTCTGGGGACCCCCGTTCCCAGAACACCGACAGACTTTTGGAGTCTCTTGATTATGAATCATTTGACACGTCTGAACCATGCCTCATGGGAAAAATGACCGAGACTCCGTTCTCCGAAACAATGGAGCGAGCAACCAACTTATTGGAAATCATACATACTGATGTGTGCGGTCCAATGAGCGTTGAGGCTTGTGGTGGCTATCATTATGTTCTCACCCTCACTGATGACTTAAGTAGATATGAGTATGTCTATTTAATGAAACACAAGTCTGAGACCTTTGAAAAGTTCAAGGAATTTCAGAGTGAGGTAGAGAATCAACGTGACAGGAAAATAAAGTTCTTACGATCAGATCGTGGGGGAGAATACTTGAGTCACGAGTTTGGCATGGACCTAAGGAAATGTGGAATTGTTTCACAACTCACGCCGCCTGGAACACCTCAGTGAAATGGTGTGTCCGAACGTTGTAATCACACTCTATTGGATATGGTGCGATCTATGATGTCTCTTACCGATCTACCGCTATCATTTTGGGGTTATGCTTTAGAGAGTGCCACATTCACTTTAAATAGGGCTCCGTCGAAATCCGTTGAGATGACACCACATGAATTATGGTTTGGGAAGAAACCTAAGCTGTCATTTCTAAAAGTTTGGGGATGCGATGCTTATGTTAAGAAACTTCAACCTGAAAAGCTCGAACCCAAGTCGGAAAAATGTGTCTTCATAGGATACCCTAAGGAAACTATTGGGTATACCTTCTACCTTAGATCCGAAGGCAAGGTCTTTGTTGCCAAGAATGGATCCTTTCTGGAGAAACAGTTTCTCTCGAAAGAAGTAAGTGGGAGGAAAGTAGAACTTGATGAGGTAATGCCTCTTGAATCGGAGACTAGCGCAACTCAGGAAGATGTTTCTATGGTGCCTACACCGACTAGAGAAGAAGTTAATGATGATGATCATCAAGTTGCTACTAGAATTGGCAGGTCCACAAGGACATGTTCCGCACCAGAGTGGTACGGCAACCCTGTCCTGGAAATCATGTTGGTAGACAACGGTGAACCTTTGAACTATGAAGAAGCGATGGCGGGCCTGGATTCCAACAAATGGCTTGAAGCCATGAAATCTAAGATAGGATCCATGTATGAAAACGAAGTATGGACCTTGACAGACTTGCCCGATGATCGGAAAGCCATAGAGAATAAATGGATCTTTAAGAAGAAGACTGACGCAGATGGTGTCGGTGTCAAAACCAGCGGATCTTGGGTAGGGGGTCCCGAACTGTGCGTCTAGGCCGGATGGTAACAGGAGGCAAGCGACACGAAGTTTTACCCAGATTCGGGCCCTCTCGATGGAGGTAAAACCCTACGTCCTGCTTGATTAATATTGATGATATGGGTAGTACAAGAGTAGATCTACCACGAGATCAAAGAGGCTAAACCCTAGAAGCTAGCCTATGGTATGATTGTTGATGTGTATGTTGTCCTACGGACTAAAACCCTCCGGTTTATATAGACACCGGAGAGGGTTAGGGTTACCTAGAGTCGGTTACAATGGTAGGAGATCTGAATATCCGTATCGCCAAGATTGCCTTCCACGCCAAGGAAAGTCCCTTCCGAACACGGGACGGAGTCTTCAATCCTGTATATTCATAGTCCAGGAGTCCGGCTGAAGGTATAGTTCGGCTAACCCCCTAATCCAGGACTCCCTCGGTAGCCCCCGAACCAGGCTTCCATGATGATGAGTCCGGCGCGTAGATTGTCTTCGGCATTGCAAGGCGGGTTCTCCTCCAAATTCCATGTACCCGTTGAATAAAGTCTGGTTTCTTGTAGATGTTGCGCTCCTTGTCTTCTGCGCCCAATAATGGCCGCTCCCCACGTGTCAAATGAATATGAAAGGTCTGAGTGTTTTTATATTCACACCCCTAGCCGCGTAAACAAGCTGACCTATTTAAGGAGACGAGGATTTAGATCGAAACCACACCTTCCCCCTTCGCGAGTGTTCATCAGAGCGCATTCGACAAAGATCCATTCCACCATGGCCAGCCGTCACGACTCCTCGTCCCGCCCTTCCAGCCCTAAGCCTGGATATTGGGAAAGATGCTCCATCCCGCATAGCGAGTTAGTGACGCTCCAGACCAAGGGATTTCTTCCCCCGGCCTATATGATCCCGGTTCGAGCCGGCCTTGCCGTCTATAATGGCGGAGAGGAAGCGGAGAGTGCCCCTAATCCCTCCAAAGGAGAGCGGGTGTGCCTCGTCCCTTATTTAATAAGGGGGCTCGGATTTTCAATCCATCCATTTCTCCAGGGGCTGCTGGAGTTCTACGGCCTCCAGCTACATCATCTCACGCCTGCCTCAGTATTGCATATCATGGGCTTTGTAGCCCTCCGCGAGCTGTTCTTGGGTGTTGAAGCTCATTTCGGACAGTGGAGGGAGCTATTTTGCCTCGTGCCCCGTTCCAAGAAGGGGTCTATGTATCAAGTGGGCGGAGCCGAAGTATGGCGCATTGCCGGGACCGGCTATCTGTCCGGAACCCCAAAGAAGGCGTCCGAAGGCTGGCCCTCGGAATGGTTTTACATAGAAGACGTCCCACTGCCAGATCCAGTCCGGATCGGCCTCCCTAAATTCAACAATGCTCCCTTAAAGAAGCTCCTAAGCTGGCGCCCACGAAGCCCTCAGAGGGAAAGTGACAGGGACGTTGTTTACCTGATGGGCCAGATAAGATTGTTAGCTCATTCCGGACTAACCATGATCGGGGTCATGGCCGCATGCATCATGCGAGGGGTGCAGCCGCTATAGTATAGAGGCCACCCCATGCGGGATTTCAACGGGGAGGACGACACCACCCGCTATGGCCGTAAGGGGCCGGATTCGGCTGCGGCTCTAATAAAGACCTTGTTCGCTTTGTACAAGGGAGAAGAGGAGGATTTTCTCCGTGTTGACCCAAAGGGTGGATTTTCCATGTACAATCCTCCAAGCTGGGTGAGTGATCACATCTTGCCCATCCGTTTTATATCCCCACTGTTAAATATTTAATCTTAGTGATTTCGACGCAGGAACTGCACCAGGCTATTAAAGAAATAAACAGCCCTCCTCCACAACCCGAGGACCCAGGACGGTCCCTCGACCCGGACTCGCAAGAGGATCCGGAGGTTTCGGTGGATCTGATTGAGGGAGTGTTCCATCAATTGAGCAAGGACAACGCCCTGGTGGCCATTACGGCCGATTATCCAGGGCTAATCCCGGCCTCCCAGAAACGGGAGGCCGAACCTGCGGCGACAAGCCAACGAGGGGCCGCAGGGCCCCGTGGGCAGAAAAGAGGTGCAGTCCAGACTGGGGCGTGAGCGCAAAGGTATGGCGCACCCCCTTATCCCAGGTGTCGTACCTTCAAGGCATATTAACACTTGTGCCCTCTTCAGGACAAAGAGACCTCGCCGAACTATATTCGGAGAGACCGCCAATCGCGCCTCCACCAGCCAGGCTCCAAAGTCTGGCCCGGAAGCGGGGCCGAACACAAGGCGCGCATCGGACGCTCCTCCGACGGAGGATGTGGACAGGTTGTCTGCCACCAACTCTGTGGTGGAGAGTGCCATGAACCACAGGCATCGTCGGGCAATTCTTCGCGACGCTTGTTTCTCCCAAGAGGCGTTAGATGCCTTTAAGTCGGGAGATGCGTACCTCCGTGCAGCTCAAAACGGTCTAACCAGAGCCACGGAGCAACATGTAAAAGACATACGGGTAAGAAAATTTTGGTAATTATATATATACCAGTAGCCCCCGAGACTTGAAATAGTTAAAATAACCGATTTAAGGATCATTTGTTATGCAGGTTCTTACATAAAAGAATTCCCTACTGTCCAAGGAGCTGGAAGAGTGCAAAGCCCAACTTGAGGCCGCACTAGCCGCTGCAGGGGAGCCTAAGGAGGCCCCCTCTGGTAATATACACTTCGAAAGATAAGTATTTTGCGAAGCACGACTTTGGTGCGAATCTGACAAATGAAATTGCAGATAGCGCCAGATTGGATCCGGAAAGGCAACACCTCCTACCCCAGCTAAAGGCTGGTGAGAGGGTGCTGTGAAAGGTGATGGGGGAGAAGAACGATCTCCGAGATGCCAACACCAGCTGGGCGTCGAACTGAAAGATGTTCGTGCCCAGCTGTCAGACTCCGTGAAGGAGAATCAGCGGCTTCGGTGCGGCATATTTAGTAAGTGCTTGAACGAACCTTTTGAAAGAAAGTTCGGCAGGGAAGTCGACTAACAGAGCAATGTCTATAGGTGTGCTGACAGGCCGTCCTGCAGAGGAGATGCCTGGTTCTATGGGTGACCTTCTTCCCGAGCTCTCGCAACTGCTCAATCGAGTTCGGCAGGCAATGCGAGGCGTCGCCCAGGCCCTGTGGTCATCCGTCTCCATGCCCGAAGGTCTTGGAGAGCTTGCGGAGAAGCTAAAAGGAGCACGGCGGCGCTTCCAATTGTGGAAGATATCAGCCTGCCGTCAAGGTGCTAGGGAGGCCAGGGCCATGGTGAGGACGCGGTACGCAAAGGCTGACCCCAACCACATGGCCGAGGTCGGTCCTATAGGGCCCGATGGGAAGGAGATCCCTGTAAGCTTAGTATACGGCCAAGTAGAGTTGGCCGCAAAGTATTCCCAGCAGGACTGTAAATTAGACAGCCTGTTAGATGGTATTGAAGAGGAATACGATCAGTCAAAATGACTATGTAATTTAGTTGACATTTATAATGCCTTCTAGCCGGATTGTAGATCATTTGTCATGGCCGACCTTTTCGCTTCAGCCTCGGGACCTGACGGTCCGGAGTGTGTCCGAATTCCCATGCGGTTATATAGGAACCGGGGAATGCATGGAGACCAGGCGTAGGGGTCATTAGTGCGTGAACAGACAAGTGCCTGACTAGTTATGTTATATTACATGGTTAGTAAGAAACATCTTCCAGGGAGAATAGTTCTGTTAGGGGTTCCTTTCCCTGGGAGGCATGCCCTAAGGTGCATGTCCATGCTGCGAAAAGAAACGCAGGAAAAACATCTAGGGGTGTATAGATAAAAATAAAAAAGATCATCTTTAGTTCACCGACCGAATATTCCCTTAAGAACGCTAGCTTTCGGCTTCACCCAGTCTGAGGTACATGTCCGGCTGACCCGACAGTAACAATCGCAGAGTTGCTCCCTTTACCACCTAGCCGAATAATCGGGAACGTAGGGGTAAGCACAGGAGCCAGGCTACCCAGCTTGGCCAAAACTTAAGTCATATCGATGCATATAATGGTGAATAAAAGGTACATGCAGAAGTGTAACGCATGTGTTGGGCATGAAGCCCGTATGAATAAGCTTGTGTTTAAAGAAGCCCCCAGGTTTAATGAGCGCGGATGGCGCGTCACTTTATGAGCCTTTAAGGGCTATAAGAGAGAGAGAGAGAGAGAGAAGAGAAATGCAAGATAGAAAATATATAAAAAATGGACAGAGGAAGGAGACGAACATAGATTCCGGCGCTAGGCATAGAATCTTCGGAGACGGGCTGCGTTCCATGGGTTCGGCTCGAGTCGGTTATCCGATGCATCTCGCAGGCGGTACGCTCCCCCAGTCAGGACATGGTACATTATGAAGGGACCTTCCCACTTGGGCTTGAGTTTGTCCTTTTTCTTGTCCGGTAGTCATAGAACTAATTCGCCAATGTTGTACTTTCTGGCCCGTACTTCTCTGCTTTGGTATCTTCGAGCCTGCTGTTGATAGAATGCGGAACGGGCTTTTGCCACGTCACGCTCCTCCTCCAATGCGTATAAGTTGTCCTGCCGATCGAGCTCGGCTTCTCTTTCTTCATACATGCGCACTCGAGGTGAGTCATGAATTATGTCGCAGGGCAAAACTGCCTCTGCGCCGTACACCATAAAGAATGGTGTGTATCCGGTGGTGCGATTCGGCGTGGTCCGCAGCCCCCAGAGTACGGAGTCGAGCTCCTCTACCCAGTGCGTGTTAGATTCCTTGAGGGACCGCACTAATCTGGGTTTAATGCCGCTCATGATAAGACCATTTGCACGTTCGACCTGGCCGTTAGTTTGTGGGTGATAGACGGAAGCATAGTCGAGCTTGATGCCCATGTTTTTGCACCAGAGTTTTACCTCGTCGGTCGTGAAGTCCGTGCCCTTATTAGTGATGATGTTGTGGGGAACACCGTAATGGTCTACGACCCCGGATATAAAGTCTATCACTGGTCCAGATTCGGCCGTCTTAACAGGCTTGGCTTCTATCCATTTGGTGAATTTATCCACCATGAGCAGTAAGTATTTTTGCTTGTGGGTTCCGCCTTTAAGGGGTCCAACCATGTCAAGCCCCTAGACCGCGAAGGGCCAAGTAATGGGGGTAGTTCAGAGGGCGGTGGGTGGCATATGGCTTTGGTTTGCAAAGAGCTGGCAACCGGTGCATCGTTGGACTAAGTCCTGAGCGTCTGCCCGGGACGTCGGCCAATAAAAGCCTGTACAGAAGGCCTTGCTTACAAGGGACCGAGCTGCAGCATGATGACTGCCCAGTCCGACATGAATTTCAGCCAGGAGGTTCCGCCCCTCCTCTTCGGAGATGCACCTTTGAAGGACTCCGGTAGTGCTTTTCTTATAAAGCTCTCCCTCGTGGACTCTGTAGGCTTTGGATCGCCACACTATGTAGTGTGCCTCATTTTGGTCCTCGAGGAGTTCCTGCCTAGTGAGGTAGGCGAGGAATGGTTCTGTCCACGGGGCGATGACGACCATTATTACATGGGCTGAAGGTGTTATTTCATTGGCAGAGCATCCGATTGTGTCAGAATGTTCGGTGTCGGGCAGTGCGGTTGGGTCCGGGGTGTTATTGTTCGGCTCCCCTTCCCATACTACGGATGGCTTGAACAGCCTTTCCAAGATGTTGGGGGGGACTACATCATGTTTTGCGCCGATGCGTGCCAGGACATCTGCCGCCTGATTATTTTCCCGGGCTATATGGTGAAATTCAAGCCCCTCGAACCGAGCTGACATTTTTAGGACGACGTTGCGGTAAGCTGCCATTTTTGGATCCTTGGCATCAAAGTCTCCATTTATTTGGGATATTGCGAGGTTCGAGTCCCCGCGCACCTCTAGGCGTTGAATGCCCATGGATACTGCCATCCGGAGACCATGTAAAAGGGCCTCATATTCGGCTGCGTTGTTGGAGTCCATGTACATAATTTGGAGTACGTATTGAACTATGTCTCCTGTGGGGGACGTCAAAACGATGCCAGCCCCTAGTTCGGCCAATATCTTGGAGCCGTCGAAATGCATGATCCAATTTGAATATGTGTCGTACTCTTTAGGGAGTTCGGCCTCCGTCCATTCTGCGACGAAGTCAGCCAAGACTTGCGACTTGATGGCTCGCCGTGGCTTATAAGTTATGTCGAACGGGAGGAGCTCAATGGCCCATTTTGCAATCCGGCCCATTGCGTCATGGTTGTTTATAATATCGTTAAGTGGTACTTCCGAGGCTACTGTTATTGAACACTCTTTAAAGTAGTGTCGTAGCTTCCGGGATGCCATGAATACCGCGTACGCCATCTTTTGATAATGCGGGTACCGTGATTTGGAAGGAGTAAGGACAGTGGACACATAATAGACCGGCTTTTGAAGGGGGAATCTGTGTCCGTCCGCTTCTCGTTCGACGACGAGCACTGCACTTACAACCTGATGTGTTGCTGCAATGTATAATAGCATTGGTTCGCCAATATTTGGCGCGGCCAGGACTAGGTTTGTTGCAAGTATGGATTTTATCTCCTCGAGTCCGGCCGTGGCTGCATCCGTCCATTCGAAGTGTTCGGTGTGTCGAAGAAGGCGGTAGAGGGGGTAGGGCCTTTTCTCCCAAGCGGGAGATAAAGCGGCATAGAGCCACCACGCATCCGGTTAACTTTTGTATTTGTTTCAGGTCCTTTGGGATATCCAGTTGCGACAGAGCTCGGATCTTGGCTGGATTTGCTTCGATTCCTCTACTGGATACAATGAAGCCCAAGAGCTTTCCGGCTGGAACGCCGAAAATGCATTTTTCCGGGTTGAGCTTGATGTCGTATGTTCGAAGGTTATCAAATGTGAGCCTCAAGTCGTCTATTAGAGATTCAACATGTCTTGTTTTGACGACCACATCATCTACATATGCCTCCACTGTTTTGCCGATCTGGCTTGCCAGACATGTCTGAATCATGCGCTGATATGTTGCGCCGGCATTTTTGAGCCCGAAGGGCATTGTGTTGAAGCAGAATGGGCCGTATGGTGTGATAAATGCCATTGTGGATTGGTCAGATTCTGCCATCTTGATTTGATGGTAGCCGGAATATGCGTCGAGGAAACACAATGAATCGTGTCCTGCGGTAGCGTCGATAATTTGATCGATGCGGGGGAGGGGGAAGGCATCCTTTGGGCAAGCCTTGTTAAGGTCTTTAAAATCAATGCACAGCGCAAGGATTTTTCCTTCTTTGGTACCATCACCAGGTTTGCTAGCCAGTCCGGATGTTTTATATCTCTGATGAATCCGTCCTCCAATAGCTTTGCTAGCTCCTCTCCCATAGCCTGTCTCTTAGGTCCGGAAAAACGCCGAAGAGCCTGTTTGACAGGTTTGAATCCTGTTTGGATATTTAAGCTGTGCTCGGCCAGCCTGCGTGGGATTCCTGGCATGTCTGAAGGGTGCCAGGCGAAAATGTCCCAGTTTTCTCGTAGGAACTCTCGCAGTGCGGCGTCTACATCAGGTTTAGTTGTGCCCCGATGGAAGCTGTTTTATTTGGGTCCGTTGGATGGACTTGGAATTTGACTATTTCGTCCGCTGGTTTAAAGGAGGTGGACTTGGATCTTTTGTCGAGTACCACATCGTCCCTATTCACCATAGAGCGCAACGCAGTCAGTTCCTCAGCCACTAGGGCTTCGGATAGTGCCTCGAGGGCCAGTGCGGCTATCTTGTTTTCGGCACGAAGTGCTATGTCCGGATCACTAGCGAGACTGATGATCCCGTTAGGCCCGGGCATTTTGAGCTTCATGTACCCGTAATGGGGTATTGCTTGGAAGATTGTAAACGCTTCCCGCCCTAGCAGAGCGTGATAACCGCTGCTGAACAGAGCCACATGGAACGTGATCTCTTCGGACCTGTAATTATCCGGCGTGCCGAACACCACACCTAGTGTGATTTTTCCTGTACAGCGCGCTTCCTGACTAGGGATTATTCCTCTAAAGGTTGTGCTGCTTCGCTCAATGCGGTTCCAGTCTATTTCCATTTTTTGAAGGGTTTCCTCGTAAAGGAGGTTCAATCCGCTGCCGCCGCCCATGAGTACCTTGGTAAGACGAAAGCCGTCCACTATTGGGCTGAGGACCAATGCGGCTGTGCTCGGGCTGTTCGGAATTTAGGTTCATCACTGGCATTAAAGGTAATAGCCGTGTCACTCCATGGGTTTATTGTTGCTACTTGGTAGACTTCGGCAAGGCTGCGGAGTGTCCTTTTCGCATATTATTTGATGTGAAAGTCTCGAAGACTGTTAATACCGTATGGGTGTCTCTGGGGTGGCTTTCTGTGGCCTCCGGAATTAGGAGGTTTTTGCCAATTTTGGCCACATGCTGGAGTATCCAACATGCTCTAAGGCTGTGAGTTGGTGTGGCGTCCTCTGTACCGTGAATTTTACAAGGTCCGTTAAGCCATCCTTCCAGTACGGTTCCATGCCCTATAGAGGGTTTTTGCTTTTTGGTATTTGACCTGGGTGTCTGGTTATGCTGCACCCTTTTATTTCGGACTGGGTTTGTATTTAGGGCCGGATTGTCCCAAAATTTAATTTTGGTTTTCCACGTGCTTTCCATCGCACAATACTTTTGTACAATGGACGCCAAGTCAGCGAAGCGTGTGATATCACGGCCACTTATGGCGTTGAGTATTCCCTTGTCCATGCAGTTATTGCAGAAGATTAAGAATGCATCTTCCTCGCGACAGTCCTGTAGCCTATTCTTAACCAGGACGAATCTAGCCCAGTAATGATGTACTGTTTCGTCGGGCTCTTGCCTGATTTTGGATAGATCGCTTATGTTGGGGTGGGTGGGTGGAGTTAAATCCGAAGCCTCACCCCGTCTGAGGCTCAGAGGCCGAGGAATTTCTGAACTCGAAAATTTGGATCTCTGGGTGTTGTCCAATGAATCCAGCCCGTCTCCTAACTCTAAGTTCACGTCTTGAGTGATATCCTTCCCTCCGTGGGTATCCGGCTTGGAGGGATCGGGAATCCAGATGTAGCGAGTCCTTAAGATAGACGAAGGGTCGCCGCACTGTCCCTCTACCACGGCAACGAGATGGGTGACTTGGGGAGAGTTAATCTCTCTCAGATTAGTTTTAGGCCCAATCTGGTCATAATTTGTAGCGACTCCCAGGGCGGCGAAGCGATCCAAGAGCTCGTTTATGGAGGAAAGCTCCATTGGATCTAACTGCTCGGAGAATTCCGAACTGACATGAAGATTGTTTTTGATGGCTCGAGAGGTCATCATCGGTGCAGAAGCCGAACAGGCGGTCATAAGAAAACCACCTAGCCGGAGGGTTTGGCCGACAGCCAAAGCTCCCTTAGCAACGGTGCCATCTTTAAAGACGGGGCGAGGCATCCTTCCTGATGGCGACGATACAGAGGAACTCTCAATGAAAGCACCAATGTTGGTGTCAAAACTGGCGGATCTCGGGTAGGGGGTCCCGAACTGTGCGTCTAGGCTGGATGGTAACAGGAGGCAAGGGACACGAAGTTTTACCCAGGTTCAGGCCCTCTCGATGGAGGTAAAACCCTACGTCCTGCTTGATTAATATTGATGATATGGGTAGTACAAGAGTAGATCTACCACGAGATCAGAGAGGCTAAACCCTAGAAGCTAGCCTATGGTATGATTGTTGATGTGTATGTTGTCCTACGGACTAAAACCCTTCGGTTTATATAGACACCGGAGAGGGTTAGGGTTACATAGAGTTGGTTACAATGGTAGGAGATCTGAATATCCGTATCGCCAAGCTTGCCTTCCATGCCAAGGAAAGTCCCTTCCGGAGACGGGACGGAGTCTTCAATCCTGTATCTTCATAGTCCAGGAGTCCGACTGAAGGTATAGTTCGGCTATCCGAACACCCCCAAATCCAGGACTCCCTCAGATGGTAATCGACAAGTTCAAGGGGTTGACTATGATGAGACCTTCTCACCCATAGCGAAGCTGAAGTCCATCTGAATCATGTTAGCAATTGACGCATTCTATGATTATGAGATATGGCAAATGGACGTCAAAATGGCATTCCTTAATGGTTTCCTTAAGGAAGAATTGTATATGATGCAGCTGGAAGGTTTTGTCAATCCTAAGAATGCTGACAAGGTATGCAAGCTCCAGCGCTCCATTTATGGGATGGTGCAAGCGTCTCGGAGTTGGAACATTCGCTTTGATGAAATGATCAAAGCGTTTGGGTTTATGCAGACTTATGGAGAAGCATGTGTTTACAAGAAAGTGAGTGGGAGCTCTGTAGCATTTCTCCTATTATATGTGGATGGCATACTATTGTTGGGAAATGATATAGAACTTTTGGAAAGCATAAAGGCCTACTTGAATAAGTGTTTTTCAATGAAGGACCTTTGAGAAGTTGCTTACATATTAGGCATCAAGATCTATAGAGATAGATCGAGATGCCTCATTGGTCTTTCGCAAAGCACATACCTTGACAAGATATTGAAGAAGTTCAATATGGATCACTCCAAGAAGGGGTTATTGCCTGTATTGCAAGGTGTGAGATTGAGCACGGCTCAATGCTCGACCTCGGCAGAAGATAGAGAAAATATGAGTGTCATCCCCTATGCCTCGGACATAGGGTCTATTATGTATGACATGTTGTGTACCAGACCTGATGTGAACCTTGCCATTAGTTTGGTAGGGAGGTACCAAAGTAATCCTGGTATGGAACACTGGACAGCGGTCAAGAATATCGTAAAGTACCTAAAAAGGATTAAGGATATGTTTCTCGTTTATGGAGGTGGCGAAGATCTCGTCGTAAAGGGTTACGTCGATGCTAGCTTCGACACAGACCGGATACATGTATATTTTCAATGGTGGGGCAGTTAGCTGGTGCAATTGCAAGCAAAGCGTCATGGCGGGATCTACATGTGAAGCGGAGTACATAGCTGCCTCGGAGGCAGCACAGGTAGTAGTCCGGATGAAGGAGTTCATCACCGACCTAGGAGTCATTCCCAATGCGTCGGGCCCGATGACTCTCTTCTGTGACAACACTTGAGCTATTGCCCTTGCCAAGGAGCCCAGGTTTCACAAGAAGACCAGGCATATCAAGCGTCGCTTAAACTCCATTCGTGAATATATTCAAGATGGAGACATAGATATTTGTAAAGTGCATACGGGTCTGAATGTCGCAGATCCGTTGACTAAACCTCTTCCATGAGCAAAACATGATCAACACCAGAACTCTATGGGTGTTCGATTCATCACAATGTAACTAGATTATTGACTCTAGTGCAAGTGGGAGACTATTGGAAACATGCTCTAGAGGCAATAATAAAGTGGTCATTATTATATTTCCTTGTTCATGATGATTGTCTACTGTTCATGCTATAATTGTATTGACCGGAAACTGTAATACATGTGTGAATACATAGATCGTAATATGTCCCTAGTAAGCCTCTAGTTGACTAGCTCGCTGATCAATAGATGGTCATGGTTTCCTGACCATGGACATTGGATGTCGTTGATAACGGGATCACATCATTAGGAGAATGATGTGATGGACAAGACCCAATCCTAAGCATAGCACAAGATCGTGTAGTTCATTTGATAAAGGCTTTTCTAATGTCAAGTATCATTTCCTTAGACCATGAGATTGTGCAACTCCCGGATACCATAGGAATGCTTTAGGTGTACCAAATGTCACAACGTAACTGGGTGGCTATAAAGGTGCACTACAAGTATCTCTGAAAGTGTCTGTTGGGTTGGCACAAATCGAGACTGGGATTTGTCACTCCGTATGACGGAGAGGTATCACTGGGCCCACTCGGTAATGCATCATCATAAAGAGCTCAATGTGACTAAGGAGTTGGTCATGGGATCATGCGTTATGGAACGAGTAAAGAGACTTGCTGGTAACGAGATTTAACGAGGTATGGGGATACCAACGATCGAATCTCGGGCAAGTAACATACCGATGGACAAAGGGAATTGTATACGGGATTGATTGAATCCCCGACATCGTGGTTCATGCGATGAGATCATTGTGGAACATGTGGGAGCCAACATGGGTATCCAGATCCTGCTGTTGGTTATTGGCCAGAGAGATGTCTCGGTCATGTCTGCATGGTTCCCGAACCCGTAGGGTCTACACACTTAAGGTTTGGTGACGCTAGAGTTGTTATGGGAAATAGTATGTGGTTAACGAAGGTTGTTCGAAGTCCCAGATGAGATCTCAGACGTCAAGAGGCGTTCCGAAATGGTCCGGAGGTGAAGAATTATATATGGGAAGTCCAGTTTCAGTCGCCGGAATAATTTCAGGGGTTATCGGTATTGTATCGGGACCACCAAAAGGTGTGCGGGGGTCCACCAGGTGGGGCCACCTGCCCTGGTGGGACAAGTGGGCTGAACAAGGGTGGGAACCAGCCCCCTAGTGGGTTAGTGTGCCCCCCAAGGGCCTAAGGCGCCTAGGGTTGAAAACCCTAGGGGGTGGGGGCGCCTCCCATTTAACTTGGGGGGCAACTCCCCCCCTTGGCCGCCGCCCCCCTCTAGATGCATCTAAGGGGGGTCGGCCCCCTCTCCCTTCACTCTATAAATAGAGGGGGTGGGAAGGCTGTCGTACCCCTTCCCTGGCGCAGCCCTCCCCCTCTCCAACACCTCCTCCTCTCGTAGTGCTTGGCGAAGCCCGACCGGAGAACTGCGAGCTCCACCACCACGTCGTCGTGCTGCCGGAGCTCTCCCTCAACTTCTCCTCTCCCCACTACAAAAAAAGACACATCCGTGACATGTTGGGCCGAACAATTTTTTTTTCTGTCATACATATGACACTTCTATGACGATAATTGTGACAAAACCCAGTATCATCATAGATGTGGTGAGCTCCTAGTTCTATGACAAAAAATCATGACAGAAAATGGGCTTTTCGTCCTGGGTGGGCCGGAGACGCAGCTACATGACATTCTTTGGGCCATCCATGATGGAAAAAACCATGGTAGAAGCGAGGGCGAGGAAAATTTCGAGCAGTTCCCAGTTACGGTGGGAGGTCGGGGGCCGAGCGATGTGTGTTTCTCTCGTACACGTACACGCGTGTGTGTGAGGCGTTGGCTCTAATTGAACCCGAGCGAGGCGTTGGGCTCTAACTGAACTCGAGCGATTGGACTGCAGGCTATGCGTTACTGAACCCGAGCGATCGATCGATGGCTGTTAACAGAACCCGATCGAGTGATTCCTTCGCTACTGCTGCTAACTGAAGCCGATCGATTGGATGAACAGTGAGCGTTGCGGGGGGAGGGGGTTGGATGAACAGTGAGCGGTGCCATTGCCTCTGGATGAACAGGACCCCGTGGTGTGGAGGGCTGGATGAACAGTAGACGGTGGAGGGGTGCCCGTGGAGGGGTGGTTGAAAAGGACCCCGTGGTGTGGAGGACTGGATGAACAGTAGACGGTGGAGGGGTGGTTGAACAGTAGTCAGTGGAGTAGCGCGCGGTGGAGGCTGGATGAACAGGAGCTCGTGGAGGCTGGAGGAGGTTGACGGTGGAGATGAACAGTATCCCGTGGAGTCCCGTTTTGCGTTACGCCACACCCCTCTCGATGAACAGGACCCCCGTTTCGACCGTAGGAGGTCCGTTTCATCCGTTCTGCGGTACGCCACACCCCTCCCGATCAACAGGACCCCCGTTTCGACCGTAGGAGGTCCGTTTCGTCCGTTTTGTGGTACGCCAGACCCCTCCCGATGAACAAGATCCCATTTCGAACGTGGCCGGTCGAACACAAGACCGTTTCCTCCGTTCTGCGGTACGCCAGGCCTCGTTTCCATCGCTTGTTCCGTCCAAGCCCTCCCGATGAACACGACCACGCATTCCGTTCCGACCCAGCCGGTTGGCTCCCACGTGTTCCGTTGCCTCCCGATGAACACGACGCATTCCGTTGCCTCCCCATGAACACGACGCATTCCGTTGCCTCCCCATGAACATGACGACAATGCTGTTTCTCCATTCCGACCCAGCCATGTCAACGAGCGCTTGCCGTACGTATGCGCGAGTAGGCGTTTGAGACCCCGCCCGTATGTACACATACGTGGGCGTATTTTCTTTCTTGCACCTTGGCCGTTGTACGTACGTGTACATGCTACGTGCGCGCCTCTACTACGACACGTGCGCGCCTCAACATCCACCAGTATATATGTATGTAAACGTTCGCGACCAGAATGACAACACTACGTACGCTTCGACCAGGTGGGTCCTGACTGTCAGGCACTTCCTTGCATGCGAAGATGTAGCTGGTGGGTCCCAGCAGTCAGGGGGCGATTCGTTTTGTTTTTTTGCCTGGACGCACTTCCTTGCGTGCGAAGGTGTAGCTGGTGGGTCCCAGCAGTCAGGGGGAACGTTTTTTTAGCGAAATACAATGGCCCGTTCGGTGGGTCCCCGCTGTTAGGTGGAGGAATAATTATTTTGCGCGTAATAAGGAGTCACTTCCTTTCTGCGGCCGTGGACCCAGCTGTCAGCATCTCCACGCACAGTACTCTTCCGACGTAAGTCGATCGTTGACCACATTGACCACGCCGCGCCGAGAGCACCATGGCTGTGGACAACGGCGAGGCCTAGGAAGGGGACGACACGGAGGCAGGGAAGACTCGGCAGTTGTTTCCCAGGCGGAGGAGAGTACGACTATACGAGGGTTTACTGGTTCGTCTACCGTCGCCGGAGAATAACAGCAGGTGTGGGTGAGTAGAGGGATGGCTAGGCCAGCGATGGGAGTACAGTGGGGCGGTGAGGCCTGCGCGGCAGCAAAGCCGGCCGCGGGGAGGAGGGAGCAGGCAGTCCCGCTGGCGCTTGTTTGAGCGGCTGGAGCAGAAAGAGCAGAGATTGAAGAAGCACGACGGCCGTTGGATGGACATCCAACAGTCAGTGCTTATGCGTCAACCGTTTTTTTAGGAAAGCCTCAAATCTGTGGAAAATGGCATACAGCCCATCTGCCATTATTTCTAATAAGTTACAGCCCATTTGCTAATTCTTAAGGGTGTTTTGGAGCCCATATACTTTTTGTTAGCATTACAGCCCATATTGTGGCCACGGTTAAAAAATTATACGATATTTTGCATATTTGGGTGCGGTCCGAACTGTTTTTAATCTCGAAATTTTGACTCACATTCAAACTGATTTTAAAAATAAATGTATATCAATATAAAATCCAACAAATTCTCCACGCATAAAAATTGATGTAATTTAAAATCAGGAAATGAAAAAAAAAATTTGAAACTAATTGCCGGTTTGATGTGTTTTAAAAATGTACAACCCATTTCTCATTACCGATGGGCCATTTTCTCGGCCAGCCGAATGAAAGCTCTCCTCGTATTGAAAGATTTGCAGCCCAACAGGCCTGACAAAGCGACTTACTTGGCAAATCACAAAAAAACTGGGTTGTGGCCGTGGACCCAACTGTCAGCCTCTCCACATATAGTACTCTTCCGATGGAACTTGTTCCTTGACCATGTTGACCACGCCGCGTGGAGAGCACCACGGTGGTGGACGACGGCGAGGCCTAGGAAGGGGACGACGCGGAGCTGGGGAAGACGCGGTAGTGGAAGCCCGCGCGGAGAGGAGTACGAGGGTTCACTGGTTCAGCTGTAGTGTGAGGCTGCCGTCGCGCAAGGCCTGGCCAGTGGTGGGAATAGTAGGGGGCGGTGAGGCCTCTGCGGCAGCACAGCTGGTCACGGGAGGCAGAAGCATGTGACACGACCAACGCTGCTTTGGGTGGCTGGAGCAAGAAGACCAGAGGTTGAAGAAGCACTACGGCCGTTGGATGGACATCGACGGTCACTGGAGCTAGAATCATTCATATTGACTAAGTTAACAAAGCCCTTCGTCCCCGTCAACTTAGTGGGCCCACAAGTCAGCCTCCCACCAAGGTGGATCCCAGCTAGCCGGGGGAGTATTCATTTTTTTGTGCGTAATAAGGAGGCACTTTCGGTGGGTCTGAGCTGACAGCGGGGGGAACGTTTTTTTTGCGAAATACGGTGGCCCATCTGGTGGGTCCCAGCAGTTAGGGGGAAACGATTTTTTCACAAAATACTGGTGGCCCGTCCGGTGGGTCCCCGCTGTCAGGTGGAGGAATAATTATTTTCCGCGTAATAAGGAGGCACTTCCTTGCAGCTGCCGTGGACCCAGCTATCAGCCTCTCCACGTACAGTACTCTTCCGATAGAAGTCAGTCGTTGACCACATTGACCACGCCGCGCCGAGAGCACCACGGCGGTGGACGACGGCGAGGCCTAGGAAGGGGACGACGCGGAGCCGGGAAAGACGCGGCAGTGGATGCCCACGCGGAGAGGAGTACGAGCGTTCACTGGTTCGGCTGCGGTGTGAGGTTGCCATCGCCGCAGAATAGCAGGGGGTGTGGGTGGGTGGAGGGATGGCCTGGCCAGCGGTGGGAGTAGTATGGGAGTGGTGAGGCCTCCGCGGCAGCACAGCCAGCCATGGGAGGCAGGAGCAGGCGGCATGACCGGCACTGCTTTGGGCGGCTGGACCAAGAAGACCAGAGGTTGAAGAAGCACTACGGCCGTTGGATGGATATCATACGGTCACTGAAGCTACAATCGTTTATATTGACTAAGTTGACAAAGCCCTTGGTACGCTCCAACTTAGTAGGCCCACAGGTCAGCCTCCGAAATGGTGCGCCCCAGATGTCAGGGGGAGGAATCATTTTTTGGGCGGCCGAAGCTAAGAATATCCGAGATTGAAGAAGAAGCACGACATCCGTTGGATAGACATCCAACGGCAACTGCTGCTAGAACCGTGTGTTGACTATAATAAGTTGACAAAGCCTTGCATACGCATCAACTTATTTTTTTATGGGACGCTTCACTTAGTAGGTCCACAAGTGTGTGGCAGAGAACTTATAGCCCATTTGCGTTTTGTAAGAATGTACAGCCCATTTTTGAATTCTAATGGAATTTACAACAGCCCATTTACAGTTTGTTAAAATTACAGCCCATTTTCTACATAGGACAACCATTAATAATTTCAACCAACCGTTGAAGACAGAATTCAATAAAATTTCCAACATTTTGATGGGATCCGAAATATTTTTATCCCGAAATTTCTAGTGAGATTAAATATAATTTTGTATTACGTAAAAATCCAACGAAACATTGTGCGCGCAACAATGAAAATTTAAGATTTTCAAAATCCATAAATAATATTTTATAAACTAATTTCGTGTTTGGTGCATTTTTTTATAGTTACTGCCCAGTTTTTATAATTACATCCCATTTATTATTTTTTAAAGCCCATTTTCCTGTTAAGCCTAATGCATCGCTCCTAGGAAAGATTTGCAGCCCAGCGGGGCGGAGAATAACAAGTTGACCTTGCCTGGGTATTCCTCAAAAAGACGTATAGCTGGGCTAGCCATTTTCATCTTGAAAAAATTAGTATCTAGGCTAGATATCTGGCCTGGGCTAGATGGGCCACAGCCCACCTAGTTAATACCCTGCTCTCCTCTGAACAACAACGAAATCAACGCCAAGAAAAACTCTGCAGTGCTCACGCCTCAAAAACACAAATACTGCTTGAGCTGCTTGGTCCCAGCTGTCGGCCGCACCTTGTGCAATTCTCTCGTTTATATTGACTACAAAGGTTGACAATGGTGTGGGACCGTGGTGTCAGGAAACTAGGAGAAAGCAAAAAAATATATAGTTGTACATAATAAGGAGGCACTTGCGTACATACGGCTATGGCCCTAGTGGGTCCCTAGTGTCATCCAGTCAAAATAAAGTCATCCCCTGAATCCTCATGTTCGTTGACAATGTTAACAATGCTCGGCGCCACGGCGAGTGCAACAATTCGAAGCCAACAGAGAGGGCCTCGCGGGCCCTACGGATGGTCTGATACAGCGCCCGCTGCTCATTCAGGAAGCCAGGATCATCGGACACCTATGAGCACCTTCGAGAAACTGAGACTGCATGAAACAGTAAGGCCGTGCTTGGGAGCTCTGGTTTATTTCAAACCTGTATTAACATACAAGTGTAATTTACTCATCATCGGAAACAACGCGTAAAATACAGGCATAATGAAACCGAGGGCCCGAGGTCTGTAAGTAAAACTGGCGGGTTACGCGTGTAATTTCAGAGACCAGTGTATATTTTACAAGCACTGCTATATGGACGACATTACCAGACTATACATGCACGATGTGCGTATCATGCCATCCATGGGCAACGCTGAAACAGCAGCTAATGGCTGGATTAGCAATCATCCGAGTGTCGTTCAGCGTTTTTATCGTGTGTGAAGTACTTCCGATATTTTACTAGTCAAAATCGACCAACCGAGCGGCTTCATCCAAGACCATCTGCTTTAATTTACAAGCGTTAGTTTTACAAGCGGTTTTGGTTGAAAAGCGATGATCCAATCACGGCCTAATATCATGAGTTGGTCGGAAGATCATATGGATTCACGTCTAACCTACCCGACTTGTCGTATAGGCTATGAATGAAACATCAGACGATGAACTTCTTAAGCACGGAAACAACAGAAGAGGATGATCTTCTTAACAAGCAAATCACTGGCATTAGATCGACATGCAAAACAATACGAAGCATTATTCTCAGGAGGCATGGTGAATAGCTCGTGATGCCGCATGCCACAACATTCCAAGCTCAACTTTGCAATCAAACACAAGGCCTGGCATTACATAGAAAATATTCAGAACAAACTCTTAAGACAGGAATATCTCAGCAGAGTAACTATTTGCTTCTAAACTGAACACAAGAATAGGAAAAAACACTCGACATTGCTCACAGCAAGGGCGTCCCACTCAAAAATATCAAATGCATGTCTTCTGGCTAACATCAATGAGCAAATTTTGACAAGGTTTTCCAATTCCAATATATTAAACTAACGTCTTCTTGCTAACATCAATGATTAAACTTTGACAAGCTTTTCCCATTTAAAATATGTAATGCCTATGATCGTGGAGTCATGTCGTAGCTTCTTGTACTTGTTTGGGCACTTTTTGCCCAGGGCACTCCACGTGTTGTTAAATTGCCAATGGTCTCTACAGACTACTCATGTCACCGGTGTCTAATAATACTCTGTAAAGCTTCTCGGTCATTCCATCTGTAATGTAGCACAAACAGTGACTGCTTCTTTCTGCAAAGTGGAACGACCAACTGGACCCTGTAATGCAGCAGTTTGCCTTACACATTGGCTCCTTTTGTGCAGTTCAACTAAAATCGAAGTCGGAATAAAACCGAGCTTTAATTTTGATATCCCTGTAAGCAACAATAGGTATAAGGGAAACAATTACTGAGAAATAGCGGTCGATGACTTGTACTCCCAGAAGAAAAGCATCTACTGATCTACTTTATCTTAATGGGAAACAAAGCAGGAGAGTAGCAATTCTCCATCAGTGTGATTCATTCATATTGACTAAGACATTATCTTAACAATGCCTTGTTTCAACATGTATAAAGAACGACAAAGCAGAAAAGTACCATTCCTAAAACAATGCAACTGATTTATTTTAACAGAGACATTATCTTAACAATACCTTGGTTAAACATGTAGAAAGAACTACAAAGCAGGATAGTACCATTCCTAACAAGTGTTGCGGTTTTGAACTAAGATTCAGTAGTTAATTAATTCTGAGAGTGGCATTGCTTAATTTTACCAGCGGCATTAGATTAACGAAAAGCATAAACAGTTCCAGGGGAGAGTGGGCGCAACAATAGTATGTGCTTCCATCTACTTATAAAGGGGGTGATGCAGAGTTCGTTTTAACAAAGCAACAAGCATAATGTCTGGGTTGGTCCCATTTTTGTTCACTACCTAATGGGAAAAGACAGCAATACAATAGCTTCAATTCAACATTTATTTAAAACAGTACCAAAACAAGTAGCACAACATCTCAAAGCACACTACACATCATGTGGTTGAGACCAAGATTTGAAACAACTCGCCACGAAGACTGGAAACAAATCTCGATCTCCTTTTGTGCAGTTCCACCAAAATTAAGCAAAGTCACTGGTGTGACATTCAAGTTGAACTACACAAAACACTCTTAAAACATAAGTGTTTCGAGTAGCGAAGCAAAATGTCGCAATAGCAACAAGTTGAATCGATACCCCAGTTTTAACAGAGGCAAAAAAGGAAACAATTACTTGCTAATAAAGGAGGATGAAACAAACGGCGACAGAAAGAAGCATCTAACTTATCTTGGAGTGAAAACAAAGTAGGACAGTAGCACTTCTAAAACGGTTGCATTGATTCATATTAACAGAGACATTCTCTTGAAACAACATTCATTAAAAATGTAATTTACTTTTAACAGTGGCATTGCTTCAATTTTCTGGTGTCATTCCTAGATTAACAACAGCAAAATAGTTGTATGGGACATGCCAGCACCATGTGCGTCCACACGTATAAATGGGTGATGCAGAGTTTGTAGCCAAGCACCATATATGCTCTGGTCCCATATCTGTTCTCTTTGAACCTTCTTCCTATGTGAGGGCAGCAAATCTAGTCCTGCACAAACTACCCGACCCCCCAGTTTCTTTCCCTTTTCAACAAAGAGATTGGTTCCTTACAGATGTGTGTACTGGGTTACCCCATTTCTCCCTTTTCGACCTACAAAGCGGCTGGATAGCCAATCTATACTACTTTCCGCCCCTCCTTTCCTCATTGAACCACGTCCTAGATTCTTGCTCCAGCCCACCGCACCCTTCTTTCCTCTTTGAACCAAGACCTAGATTCGACTACAGATCGAAAAAGATCCACATGCAGCTAGAGCAACGACAGTTTCAAAGAAACTTATACCTTAGGGTCGTCGGGATGTGGCAAGGCGTGCGGCGGGAGGCCGGATCTACCCACACTATGTACGGCAGCGAGAAAGAAGGGGTCGGTGGCCCTCCCGCACAGGCATTGGGTGAAAGAGATAGCGCAGCCGGTAGTGGATTGCCTCCCTCGCCGAAGGCGATAGAGTGAACGCTACACCTCCTCCCCTTCCCGGTGCGACGGGATACGGACGCCTCCTTCACCAGCTGTGAGGGGGGAGAGAGAGACAAGAGGCCAATGCAGTCTTGTTTAGATCTGCTGAAGACAGGGTGAGAGACTGTGAATATAGCAAAACCTAGCAAATGAACGTTGAGCCTCCAGCGTGTAACATATATGTAGTGCGGCGAGCATGTGGAGAGTGCAAACCCTAGCGAAAAAGCGCTGAGGCTCCCTCTTATATATATACTACTGTAGTACGGACTGAGCTCCAGTGCCTTCACTGCACCTGCTTTTGGCTGTATGACAGGTGAGCCAGCCACATTTTGGGCCCACCTGTCATAAATCCAAAGGCAGGTGCACTAAGTCAATGAAGTTGCGTCCATATAGTACTCTCGTGTATACGACTAATATATAGTGGAGTGGTTTTCTTATTCTCTCCATAACAATTGTTTTAAATTGTGTAAGTATGAAATGAAACTCTTTATTTAATGTACAATGAAGAAAACTAGTACTACTTCCGATGAACTAACGATCCACGCCCACGCGTCCAGGTCGCACTTCCTGTCCTTCACGTGTGGTACACTACCCTCCCTTAAGTGAACAACCACACATGCGCCAAATTATCGGAAACGTGTGAGAGTGTGTACAAATAAAGAATTTTAATTTCAATTATCGGAAAGGTTTGATAGTATTACAAAGTTTGACTTCAGTCAAATCTAATATGCGGAGTAATAAAAATGGAGGGCTACTACGTACATCTGGGTTTTTAGTCCACACCATTTTTTAAATCAAAGTTAATAGCTGGACAAATAAAATTACAAGGGAGCTGGAGACAAAGTTGTGAGAAGGCTTAGAAATCAATACAAAACTTATGCTCTTAGTACTAACGTCAATCCTTCTTCGAGGAAACATTTGGTTCATAGCCAATTGTGTGATAAAATTACACCAACGTGAAAGATGACTGCGTCTCCAACGCAACCAAGGTGAACTGACGAACGATATCATCTTTGTGCGTAACAAGCAAAGAGCACTGATGGAAGACAACTTGTTTTTCATTGAAAATCGATCAGCTTCACCAGCCGATGCAACCATGAGGCGCAACCATGAGCATCGATAGGACATCGTGGTGATGCATCATCCATTTGGCATCAAGTTTGAGTGAGGCACCTATGAAGTTCGACAAATCCTCACTGTGGTCTGTTTCTTCTCAGTAATCAAGCTCGAGGAAGGAAGAGCCACGTGGCAGAGGACAGTGAGGCAGAACAACAATGGCCATCCAATTTTGTGCAGTTCCACTAAAATTGAGGAAGACATGCCCAGGTATGGAGACACGCATCGTTGTTTCCAAAAATATAAAAAAGGGTTAGCAACGTCATCTCAATTGTCAATAAGAATTAATGAAAAGTACACCAACAAACAGAAGCATCATAATTATCTTGATGGGAACTAAACCAGGATACCCGAGAAAAAAAGCATTTCTTCATTTAACCAGTGATAGTACTACCACCATATGGACAATGACCGCACAACCACCATGTACTTTTTGTCGAAACAACATGTATGCCTCCGCCGAGGCATAAATCAGGACAACTTTTTGAGTGGCATTTCCTCTATAATAGTACTAGTAGGTGATGTTGGACCAGCCAACGAACCCTAGCTACAATGCATCGGGAGCTGCGGAGTAGTCACATAGAAGAAAACCCGCATGCAGCAACCTGGGGAGCTGGACCAGTACAAGAAGTTATACCTCAAGTGGGCAAGATGTCGTTTAGGCGGGCGGGCGGGATCTGCCCACACGACGGCAGCGAACAAGGGCGCGGAGGATCTTCGTCAGCGCCAGCGCCGGCTCCGAGAGGACGGTGCGCATCGGCTTCCTCCGTCGCCGACGGCGACAACATCAACGCTGCACCTCCTCACCTCCCGCAGCGGACGGGATTCGGCTGGATCTGTGACCACCGGTGAGGAGAGAGATAGAGTGGACACTGTCATCTTGTTTTGATATGGAGAGGGTGAGAGAGCGAGACGCGAGAAACTCTATCAAACAAGAGGCTACACTGGAGTAAAAAAATCTCTCCATAGCAGTGGTTTTAAATAGAATACGCGCGTTCCCGGAAAAAAGTAAGGAAAATTGGCGGACAATTTTTTAAGGGTCTGTCTAGGGCACATCTAGATGTGACATAGTTATGTCACATCTAAGTTGATGTCCACTCTGTTTGTGGTCTATTTTTTCCTAGTTTTTTTGTTTCTTGTTGCTACATTATATACTTGTGGGAGCTTAGATGTGATATCCTTAAATAACATCTAGATGTGAATTAGACAAACTGATTTTCTAATGTACCAAGAAAGAAAACTCGATCAAAAACACGCCCCCGCTTCCAGGTCGCGAGAGTCGTCGCGCCCACACACATAGACATAGACATGCATATTCGTGTTTACGTAATATTCCATTTCCATCTCCATCTCCAATCATATTTGTCCAACTGGCACATTATTTACGTTGTTAATTATATACGCAACAATATTAACGTACATCATCTCTTGTTTGCGCACGTCCGGACCGCTGCCACGGCCGGTCCTAACCAACCCGAACCCTCTTCAGCACCCGTGCGTGCTTCCCGCCTGAAATGGTCAGTGCCGCATTCATGTCCGGCCAGAGCGGATGCGACCTCTCACTGGCGCCGGCATTGAAGCGGCGCGCCGGCGGAGAGACCGTCGCCTGCGCCGCTTCTGGGTGCACGCGGCTGCTCCGCGTTCAAAGGTCGCAATAGCCGGCTACAACATGCATGTAAAAAGTTCTTGGGAGTCCGTGCTACAGCTAGTTGTCCTCCCCCAACTCGTCAATCTCTTCCAGTGGTGCTAGTACTCCATGGCGCGATCCATCGACAAGCAGGCGGGAAAGTTATCGTATACTCGATTTGCAATGAGTGGCATGCCGAGCGACCGTGTGGGGTTGAGCCGTGGAGGAGGGTGAGACATGAACACGACAGACGTGATTTAAACGTTGGTTTTGCTCGATGGCGCGATCCAACGAAACGAAATGTTGGTTTCTCTTTGTTTCCATTTTTTCTCTAGAAAAACGGAAACTTTCCACTCCATTTTCATTCCTATTCCAAGGTTGCCCCTTTACAACATTCCATCAAATACAAAGGAAAACTAACACGCATGCTGATGCATCTCAATGATTCACAGATCATAGCCAATATTTACTTCACAACTAAAGAAAAAAGATGTGAGAGCGTCTACGAAAGAAAAACTATTGATGGGGTCACTACGACTTAAACCCTAAACCCTAAACATGATTTAATTTCCTGGCCAGGTAGAACCTGTCGAAGGAATGATGGCTGGCACCCTCGGATCATGCGATGCTTTTGTGTAGTTCCACTAAAATCGACCTGAGCATCCCTGATGGCAAAGATATTGAAGAAGTGTGATTAGAATAATAGTACTAGCACTAGTTCATGAGACATAAACTCATCACAATTAGAAGCCGGTAGAAGTAGAGAAAGATCGACATGGAGATGGAGCTACGGCAGTGGAGCAAGCCGGCTCCAAAAGGAAGATGGACTACCTGGGACGTCGGGCTGTAGCTAGAAGGGCGGTTGGGACACGACATCGGCCCATACCGCGGTGACCCCCGATTGGGACGCACCGACTGTGGGTTTTCTCCCTCGCCGATGTCAACCGCGTCTACGCAGAACATTGTTCCATTCCCCCAGCTGCGGGATCAGGCCCGTCGTTCTATGCTTGCGAAGAGAGCAACCTAAGCAAGCAGGCTTGTAGCTTAGGCTCCTGCTAGTGTATATATCGTGGTTTTCTTTTTCTCTCCATATCAACCATTTTATATTGCGTACGTGTCATTCAAGAGTGAAATGATGGTTGCTTCTTCCGACTAACTTACTGTGTGATTTGACTGCTCCTTAGTGGCCCCTACACGTACTCCCCCTATGTGTATGCAACAGTCACACATACACATGGACGCAAAAATGCGTGTGACGCCCTAATGCATGCATGTCCGAGCACACGACGGAACACACACGGTCACGCTCAAGTGCTCAACCTACACGTGCATGAACACACGTACTCAGTCAGGGTGAGCTAGTGACCGTATAAACACCGGAAAATATATATATTGTGCGCAATGAGCATATTATGAAGTCCACTGACCGTATTTTTACAAATATACAGTGACAGACAGTGTATTTATCTCGTTTGAAATTAAGCCATATTAACCGGAGAGGCGGCAGTATGGACTAGCATTACTTTGTTGTGTCCCGTCAACTTGCCGAACGAGGAGAAAGTTGTAGGATGGGAGAAGCTTGCGCACGGTGGCTCGCAGGACAAGGAGAAACTTTTGACTAATGCAAGCTCTCCCTCGCTCAGGCGGTGGACCTCCAACAGTTAATTCGGTGTCAGATTGCCAGAAGCAAACACTATACTACTAGTGCTATTATTGTTCTACTTCCCGAATAGGCGAACAGCCAAGCGCAAAGTTTACTAGTAATACTACTATAGTCTATAAAGGTATGTACTATACTAGTACTAGTACTAGGAACCGGATGGAGGAGCGTCTGCACTCTTATTATAATTTTAAAATGTGATAAAGAAATCTTCAACACATTTGGTTCTCTTCGAGGGTTCTCGCATGTGATAATGGAAGTTGATTGCATGGAACACTCGCCACAATTCTCGCTTAATTCTGGCTCATATCATGTTACAAATAGTAGCACTCGGTAATATTTCCTCTTTTTTTGTTATTCAGCATGTAAACAGGCCAGCAAACCTTGCAACGCATCTTCCTGCGAACCGTGCTTGCTGCACTTTGAATGTGGCCGAGAACTGGCTTGATGAAACACCTCGCTTCCTACTTCTTTTTTTGCGGGGTACCTCGCTTCCTAGTGACCATTGTCTTGGCTGATCATCCTAAGAATGCTTATACATGAATAAAGCTCTCTCATTTACCCGCAAAAAAGATTAAGCCATATTAACCAGAAAGGAGGGAGTATGGACTAGCACTACTTTTTGGTGTGTCCTGTCAACTTGCAGAATGAGGAGAAGCTTACAGGACAAGGTGAAGCTCACTTACGCCTTTTGACTAATGCAACCTACCCTCGGTGGACATGCATCAGTCCATTCGGTGTCAGATTGTCAGAGGCATACACTTTAGTACCCAACATGCAAAGTACCATCATTGTTTGACTTCACGAAGAGGCGAAGAGCCAAGCGCAGTAGTACGAGTAGTACTAAACCACATGGTGGAGCATCTATACTCTTATTTTTTTTATCTCTGATAAAGTACATGTTTATTCCGAAGAAGGGCGGAAAACGACAGCCCAACATGTAATGAATGATATCGACCAACCAACCATGCTTGGATATATCTTGGCCTCCGTGCGAGCCCGTCTGTGTGTTCTCTCTCCTCGTCTCTCTCAAGGAACGGAGGGTTGGCTCTTTGCCGTCAATTGAGATTGGTTTGCTCACACTCCTGTCCCACAGGTCAGTGATATGCCAAGAAGAGGTGCGTTGACCAACTGGCCATACGCGTACTTGGTGTTGCACCTTCATACTCCTCCTCCCTCCGTCACAGTTTACAGGGCGCGCTTCATTATGATGCATTTCTCTCAACGCATTTCCACCACCAGAGAGACTTTAGACACGTTTGGTTTAATGCTCAATTAATTAGGGAGTGGTAACCACAATCAAGTCCACAATTTTATCTCCATGTACTGTACTACTACGGAGTGGAGTAAGTGCATGCATGTGTGTACCCGGGGTGGAAGCACTGCATGCATGTCTGTACGCATTATTCCCTCAAGTAATAGACGCCGTGCTATAACTACCAATGCTATTTTTCAGGCTAATCGCTAGTCGCCTTGGTCCCACAGATTTTTTTCTTTTTTCTGAAGCGCGATGTATAAACAGTGACAGATGGAGTAGTATGAGCGGATTCAAAGAAGAGCGTATTGATGGTTGCTTCTTCAGAGTAACTTACAATGGGAAAGGTCGGGCTTATAATTTGATTGCTCATTACTCACTATTAATGCGGCACAATGACCGGGCTGAGTCTCCCATGCGGTTGTGCACTACCCCTCGGTTCTTAAATATACTTCGGAGTATTTGTCTTTCTAGAGATTTCAATGAGTGACTACTCAAATATTTGTCTTTTTAGTGATTTCAAATGGACTGGCACATACGGATGTATATAGACATATTTTACAGTGTATATTCACTCATTTTTCTCCATATGTAGTCACTTGTTGAAATCTCTAGAAACACGAATATAATATTTAGGAATGGAGGGAATACACATACGAAGCAAAATGAGTGAATCTACACTCTAAAATATGCCCATTTGAAATTTGTAAAAAGACAAATATTTAGGAACGAAGGAGTATAATTTTGTGCATGGCACATGGACCCGGATGATGAAGAGGCTTCTGGCAATGCTATCAAGCTTCCATCATTTGTTTACATAATTGACATACTATACAAATAATTTTCCAGCGACATGAAATTGTACAATGGTGTGAGCTTTCAGCTTTTGTTTCGCGTGTCTTGCCATCGATGCTCTTTCGTAAACAATAAAAAACTAACTTCCTTGCTAATGCAAGATAATTATTAGCAGATCAGAGCTAATAAATTACATCACAACTGAAGACAAAGTTGTGAGAAGGTGTTAAATTAAAATTGATCCATGCTTTCATTGGCAGCAACGTCCCCCCAGCTCTGTCTAAATCAACAAGGCATGTTAGGAAAAAAGTAGTTGTCTGGAGCATGCAACATTCCGATCATTTTGTGCAGTTCCACTAAAATAGAGCTGAGCGTCCCTATTCCAAGATATTAAGTGTGATTACGATAATAAAGGATTGCTGATGAAACAATAAACACGCAAATAGAAGCCGGTCACCTTTGCAGTCTCTCTTAAGGCTAACTAGTTGGAGAAGATTAGGCTCGGAGTTGGATGAGGAGGATAGAGCAAAACCAATCTCCCTTTGTGCAGTCACACTGAAATGTAGAGACGTTGCCCGTGTGACATTTTAGTACAACTGCACAAAACACTCTTAAGAAAAAAGTGATTTGTGCAGTTCACCAAAAGGTCGCAATAGCAACGAGGTGAAATGGATAAACCTGTTTGCAAAAAAGAGGTAGAAAGGAAACAATTACCGGCCAATAACAGTTGATGACACATGCGACGACAAAAAAGAAGCATATTCCTTGTCCTAAGGGAAGATAACAACATGGTTGTGTTTGTCTAAAACGGTGTGAGGACGAGAATGCAATATGGAAAGTACGTCGGACGAGCTACGTTTTGGGCAAAGAACTATGGAAGATCCACATGCAGCGATGTGGGAAGACGGGCAGTGGAGCAAGGCCGGAGGGGATATCTGGAGGTCGTCGAGATGTAACTAGGTGAGCGGCGGCGGGCGGAATCTGCGAGCAGGTGGTGTAGGCCCTGCCGCGCCGGAGCTTGGTCAGAGAGAACGGCGTGTACCGCAGATCGGGATGTGCTGCCTCGGCGCCTGTCACATCCCTAGCTTCTGGTAATGCTCTAGGCTAGCTTCATCTGTGCATCATGTTTAAATTCTGAAATTTGAACTGAGGAATTTTGGAAGCCTCAAAAACTTAAATAAAAGAGGGGCAAAAACCCTAGAAATCTCATTCATTGCTCCAAAAATGCCCTCTTAAATGTTTGATAATTTTTGGTAAGGGTTCTGGTCCCAACCAAAAAATTGAACATTTTTAAGGATTTATTTTTGGGACTTTGGATTTAATTCATTAGCTATTTGAATTTGAGTTATATTCATATAATTAGAATATAATTTCAAATACCCCTGAAATATTTTATAAGCTTTTGGAAAAGTCCATCTAGCAATATAAAAATATTGAGAGGAGTTTTTGGGCATTGTTTGAATTATTTTTAAATTCAAAACAGTGGCAAAAGAATTAAATAAAAACAAAACAGAACAGAAAAATATAAAACAGAATTTACCTGGACCTTACCTGGCAGCCACCCACAGCCCAACACTGTGCAGCCCACCTGCGCAGGCCCAGCCCACCTCCTTCCCCCCCTTGTCCTCTTCCTCCTCTGCCAGGAGGACGAACAGTGGCGAGGCGTGGCGTGCGCCGACGCTGCCTCGGCCACCTCCTGCTTCCCCCTGGCCACCTCCTGCTTCCTCTCGTCGCCCTGGACTCCGTCCGCAACGCCACGCAGCCCCTGGCCCTTCTCACTCCCTCTGAACCGTTCCCCTCTTCTTCCCATGCCGTTGGGCCGCCCTAGCCATTGCTTCCGCCGGAGCCGAGACGCTCCGCCGCACGGACTCGTCGCCGGCGAAATCCCGGTGACCATTTGGTCACGGGCGTGCACCGTTGCGCTAGCCGTGACCCGTAGAGCCCCTCCAGCGCCTCAGCTCCCTCGTTTGTGAGCTGCAGCGCCAGTCCCGCGAACCCCCGAGCTCCGGCCGCCGCCTCGGGCTTCATTCCGGCGAACCCCGGCCACCCCCGCACCTCCCGTTGGTCCCCCTAGATGCGCACGGGCACGGGCTACCTCCTGGTGCCCTTGGCGCGTCGATCCGTCGCCTCTGGCGTAACTCCGGCGAGCCACCGCCGCTCTGGGTCGTCGCCGTCGTCCAACCACCGGCAAATCCAACGTGGCGGGTCATTAGGGCCTAACCACCCCGCTAACCCAGGCCTAGGGCCACTGACAGGTGGGCCCTACCCTTTAATTAACCCGGCTAACCATTTAGTTAAGTCAATTAAACTCTGTTAAATCACTGTGCAGCTGACATGTGGGTCCCATAGGTCAGATTTGACCTGGACAACGCCGTTGACTTGCTGACGTCACTGTGAAGTCATGCTGACGCAGTAAATTCATTTCTGGATTTATTATTATTCAGGAAATTACAGAAAATAGCTAAAACTTCTAAAAATCATAGAAATTCAACCGTAACTCCAAATTAAATAATTTATATATGAAAAATTATCAGAAAAATTCAAGGAATCCATCTGTACCATTTTCATGCATGTTAGAACAACTTATAGATGCTGTTAGCACAAATCATATAAAGGGCATTTAAATAATCACATATGGAGTTTGAATTTGAATCTTGTATTCAAACCAACTTCATTTAATCTGTTGCTAGTTGCATTAGCTCAAAACACATTCATTTTGCCATGTCATGATCATGCATCATATTGTGCATTGCATTGATTGTGTTCCCTTCTGTGTTGCCGGTATTTGTCCCCTCTCGATAGACGTGATACCGATGATGTGATCGTTGACACTGATGAAGACTCAATGCTATCTTCAGAAGTGCCAGGCAAGCAAAACCCCCTTGTTCATTCCGATACAATCCTACTCTCTCGCTCCTGCTCTCTTTTACTGCATTAGGACAACACCGATTCAACTGTTACTTGCTGCGGTAGCTGAACCCCTTTATCCTTTGCATGACCTGTCGTTGCCACAGTAAATAGATGAAACCCACTAGCATGAGTAGGAGTTGTTTGAGCCCTGTTGTGCCTACTCATTCTTGCTTGTTTGTCATGCCTGCTACTGCTTAGAGTTGAGTCAGGTCTGATTCATCGGGGATGAATCAGAGGCGTGTGAACATGTCCTACTGTGTGTGAGCTAAGTGTGTGAACACGTTTTGGTAAAGGTAGCGGTGAGAGGCCATGTAGGAGTACATGGTGGGTTGTCTCATTGCAGCCGTCCTCAGGAACTGAGTTCTGTGTTTGTGATCCATGATTCAGCTACTACCACGCATTGGGCCCGAAACCAATGGACCCTCTCGGCTTCTTGATCACCCTTGTCCTCTGTCCAGGAGTTGCAAGTAGTTTCTGGTGTTTGTAGTATGCTGGAGGCCGTGCACAGCGCTGACCGTAGGGGTGGGCTGTGATGCGGTAGGCACGTGGCCGGGTATACCGGGCGCCCGTTTGGTGTCACGGAACCCTGTTCACATCGTTTGGGGCTGTGAGCGAAACTCCGGCCGGATCTCCTCATGGATGGAACCCGAATAGGCGATAAACCTGGACTAGAGACTTGAGTGTTTAGGTAGGCCGTGGCCGACACCCACGTTGGGCTTCCGCTTGAAGGTTGCCGAGTACATGTCGTGTAAACGGCGGTAAGTGGTGAGAGCGTGTGTGAAGAAGTACACCCCTGCAGGGTTAACATTATCTATTCGAATAGCCGTGTCCGCGGAAAAGGACTTCTGGGTTGCTTATATCAGTTCATAGACAAGTGAAAGTGGATACTCTAAAATACGCAAGATAAGCATGAGTGCTATGGATGGCGTTCTCGTAGGGGAACGGGAGCGGATCCATAGTGGTGTATTGATATGGTGAATATGTGGACTCGTGTGCGCCACCTCAAAAGAGTCGCTTGCAGTCGTAGTTTAGGATAGCCACCGAGTCAAAGCTGGCTTGCTGCAGTTAAACCCCACCATCCCCTTTGTTGATAATGATGCATATGTAGATAGTTCTGATGTAAGTCTTGCTGGGTACATTTGTACTCACGTTTGCCTATTTTATGTTTTTGCAGAGAGACTTCGGTCTCACTAGTAGTTTCGCGTGGACTTCGACGTTTAGCTTGTTACCTCAGCTACGATCTTGTGCCCTCGGCAGGATCTGATAGATAGTCAGGCTTCTCAGCCTTTTTCATTTATAGATGTCTGTACTCAGACATGATAGCTTCCGCTTGTGCTTTGACTTGTATGCTCTGATTGTTGGGTCGTGAGACCCATGTTTGTAATGTCTCGCTCCTCGGAGCCTAATGAATAATTACTTGAGTCGTAGAGACATGTTGTGATGCCATGTTGTATTTGCACATATCGAGCATATTGTGTGTATGTTATTGAAATGCTTGGTATGTGTGGGATCTGACCATCTAGTTGTTTATCTTTAGTAGCCTCTCTTACCGGGAAATGTCTTCTAGTGTTTCCACTGAGCCATGGTAGCTTGCTACTGCTCCGGAACACTTAGGCTGGCCGGCATGTGTCCTTCTTCGTTCCTGTGTCTGTCCCTTCGGGGAAATGTCACGCGATGAATACCGGAGTCCTGTTAGCCCGCTACAGCCCGGTTCACCGGAGTCCTGCTAGCCCAGTGCTACAGCCTGGATTCACTCGCTGATGACCGACACGTTCGATGCTGGGTCATGGATGCCTGTCCCTGTAAGTTTGTGCCACTTTGGATTTACGACTAGCCATGTCAGCCCGGGCTCCTTATCATATGGATGCTAGCGACACTGTCATATACGTGTGCCAAAAGGCGCAAACGGTCCCGGGTAACGGTAAGGCGACACCCGTGGGAATACCGTGCGTGAGGCCGCAAAGTGATATGAAGTGTTACATGCTAGATCTATGTGGCATTGAGTCGGGTATGGTGAATATGTGGACTCGTGTGCGCCACCTCAAAAGAGTCGCTTGCAGTCGTAGTTTAGGATAGCCACCGAGTCAAAGCTGGCTTGCTGCAGTTAAACCCCACCATCCCCTTTGTTGATAATGATGCATATGTAGATAGTTCTGATGTAAGTCTTGCTGGGTACATTTGTACTCACGTTTGCCTATTTTATGTTTTTGCAGAGAGACTTCGGTCTCACTAGTAGTTTCGCGTGGACTTCGACGTTTAGCTTGTTACCTCAGCTACGATCTTGTGCCCTCGGCAGGATCTGATAGATAGTCAGGCTTCTCAGCCTTTTTCATTTATAGATGTCTGTACTCAGACATGATAGCTTCCGCTTGTGCTTTGACTTGTATGCTCTGATTGTTGGGTCGTGAGACCCATGTTTGTAATGTCTCGCTCCTCGGAGCCTAATGAATAATTACTTGAGTCGTAGAGACATGTTGTGATGCCATGTTGTATTTGCACATATCGAGCATATTGTGTGTATGTTATTGAAATGCTTGGTATGTGTGGGATCTGACCATCTAGTTGTTTATCTTTAGTAGCCTCTCTTACCGGGAAATGTCTCCTAGTGTTTCCACTGAGCCATGGTAGCTTGCTACTACTCCGGAACACTTAGGCTGGCCGGCATGTGTCCTTCTTCGTTCCTGTGTCTGTCCCTTCGGGGAAATGTCACGCGATGAATACCGGAGTCCTGTTAGCCCGCTACAGCCCGGTTCACCAGAGTCCTGCTAGCCCAGTGCTACAGCCTGGATTCACTCGCTGATGACCGACACGTTCGATGCTGGGTCATGGATGCCTGTCCCTGTAAGTTTGTGCCACTTTGGATTTACGACTAGCCATGTCAGCCCAGGCTCCTTATCATATGGATGCTAGCGACACTGTCATATACGTGTGCCAAAAGGCGCAAACGGTCCCGGGTAACGGTAAGGCGACACCCGTGGGAATACCGTGCGTGAGGCCGCAAAGTGATATGAAGTGTTACATGCTAGATCTATGTGGCATTGAGTCGGGGTCCTGACAGCGTTGGTATCAGAGCTTGACTGCCTGTAGGATTACCAAGCCAAACTGGCCGAAGTTGAGTCTAGTTATTCTTTAGTTATGTAAGGGAATTGATTGTGGGATGGAACGTAAGGCTCTTTTACTCCTTATACCTCATGGCCTTCTGATCTGAGTCATCATCTTCTCTTCTACGGGGATTAAGAACTAGGCTATCTCTTCCTTCTATCAGGATCACGTGTTACTAATCCGTAGACTTATAGATTGTTGGACTTAAGCCTCGTTTCAGCTCCTACTACTTCTGTATGTTAATTGTTGATCTCGAAACCTTGATATTGTGCTTCTGAGTGGTTATGCCACCATTTTTGTGAATGTCTCAAATCTTTTCTGAGCATTTACAGCCGTTATGCTGTCCGAGTCATCCCAGGTTTCTAAGTAGTCTGATGCATTTGCAAATCCTTTCTTCCCGTTTCAATGTTCCCATGGGCCAGATTAACCACACTAATCAGTGAGTTGAGGTACTCCGTTACCTTGACATATATGTTGGAGATGTTATTATGACCCTAGGTGTCTTAGGGGATCATCTAGTAATTTAGCCATGATTTGTGTTCCCAGTGTGATGATTCTGGCCATCATTCTCGAAAGCATCCCGTGATGCTACTTAGTAATAGGTATTCTGTTCCTGGGTTCTTGAACCCGAGATTCACTCTACCTACTTCATGTTGATAGTAATTGCTAGTGCCTTTAGGATATTAGTAACCTTTGCGATAGTCCTTGAAGTCCGTGGTATCTTCTTCTTCCAAATACCATGAACTACTTATGGCAGAAGTTCCTCGTTGAACTGAAATATCACAACAGGATTATTCTTGATGAGTTCTCCATTATATATTGTGGCTCTGCCAGTTCTACCTTTCTGCATGGGTTATCCGGAAGAAATATGTTGAATTCGTTCGACATGCTAAACCATGCATCCACAACTCAGAAAATCGTATGTTCCTTTGAGTTGTCCCTCTTTAGTTGTCTTCTGACCCTCGTCTATCAATTGATAGTCAAGATTATGTGTGCATTCGTTCATCGATGCCTATTACTCTTGTGGTCTGTCCAGCCATTCCATTCAGAATGACTAGGAGAAACAAACTCCAGTACCTCTTCCATATCCAGGATTGGGTCAAAGAAGTTGTGCTCCACAGATCAAATTGCTAATCCAGCTTTTGTTCTGTTCTACCTTGGAGTATTACCATCGTTATATCGGGATTGTTATAGGAATTGCACACCATCCTATGAACTCTTGGTACAGTGATACCTCTTGCCATCATTAGTCATTCCTCGGTCTTCGTGTTGATGCAACCGGAATACCGACAAATGAATTGTGATGTGTGAAATCAATACTCCCAGCAACCTCGTTGCTTGGTAGTTAAAGGATAATAATTTCATTCTTAGCATGTTGGTTTTTGAATCATCCTTCTAAGACTGATCGTGCTACCTAGTCCTTGTTCTCGGTGCACTCCTCGATCGATGAGTTAGGATTATTTCAAATCCTCGCTATATTGATCATATCGTCTTGCCTCAAAAGCGAGATTATTCTCGAGCTTAGTAACATATTGGTGGTTCGTGATTTCCGAAGATCTTCTCGGAAGTATTACCAGGTTGTCACCTGACCGCTATGTTGAGCTCGTGATCAAGTTGGTTTCTTGTGAACCACCCTTTCTCCAAGAATCTGTGATGGATATCCCGGAGCTAGTTGGTTAAGCTAGACAACAACTTGGAGAGTTGGAAGATAAAAGCTTGTCTGACTTAGTTCATGTTAAGGGATATCTTTCTGTGTATGTGTGTGTGTTGAAGAAAGATGATATCTTCATTAATTGGTCCTTGTGATCAGTTGTTGGACCTATTGTCTTACCCCATCTATAATTTGAGTATGGGCTATCATCCAATCAGACCAGAACCAACGATATTCGTAATGTTGTCTTACTCGTGGTTGATCCCTCGAGCATACACCATTATATCTTTTGGGTCTGACCAATGCTAACACTTGTTCTCTTAACTATGGAATTCCTTTTAAAGGGAAACCCGGAAGAATTGTTGTTGAGCCCATTGACAACATCCTTATCTCCTCCATGATTTTGTTGAACATTAAGCTACTGTTGGAAACTTTTGAAAGCATTTCTTCATGCTAACTCATGAAGTATTTGTTTGATGAAAGGAGTGACTTCCTCTTATACACGTGCATTTGGTGAAAGTTGCCGCCGTGGATTTGAGAAAGTTAGTTTTGCTTCCTCTGGAATCATCCCAAGTCAGTCATGCATACGTGCGAAGTATTCTGTGGTCTGGAGATTTGCAACCTCCATTCTATATGTATATCCTAGCACACCAAGCTACCGATTGAGTTGTTCAAAGATAAAGGAGTCTGTCCAAGGTGAACTCTTTGGACTTCCACGCGTGGAGACTTCGATGTCATTAATGATGGTTCCCCACCTGAACTCGGTAGTGTTTTGTTGTAAGACTACCATGTGATAATGTTTGTCTGGGACAACGTGTTCACATGTGTGTAGCAGAACCAGCTCATGTTTTGGAGCTTGCTATCGTAGTTCGCTCCCCGAGAATCTCGCGACGTCATCTCGTCGATTTGTGTTGCAAACTTTCATTTTTCTTCCTAGACTCGATGAGTCTGGAATATCCTGACACCAACCAGATCTGAATCTCAGGCAGATATGATGGTTTGGAACATTTTCCAAGAACTATAATATCGATCCCTTGGAAACCGGTAAAGTGGATGTCGTGGCCAGCCCCACCCAGCCGAAAGACCTATTATTGTAGTATCTTGATTGAAGAAGTTGGCCACCTCCCCATAAGGATTTCGTAGGATTTACCTCCGTAACTGTTCCTTATGGATTCTAGTGCTCCTGAAGTCCGACCTTTTACTTGATGTTCTAGATATCAAACCATATCTATGAATGGGTTACGCTAGCACATCAAGGAGAACATTAGAAGCGGAGTGCTAAATGTCTCTCGGTCGATCATCCAGATTTTGTTTCCTTGGCCCCGCCAAGGGTGAAACCTGAGAAAGTGTTATCTTCCTTTGCATCTGCATCTTCCACCGGTATTCATCATGGTAGTAAGTTGTGTTGCCAGGATCCTTGACACGGATATTGGTAAAACCTAGATGAATATGGAAATGCTCAAGTTCTTGAGAGCACGCACAAGCGCTACGTGTTATCATCGGCACTAGCTGGGTTTGCTCTCAGTTCCCTCGGCAATGCTATGACCTACTCAAACAGTGAATTCACTCTCTATTGTTGGGTTCTTCCCCAGTTACCAGAATCATTCCCAGCATTTGCATTTTGTTCCCAGCTTGCACCGCCAATGTGTCATTCTACCATGGGTCTCCTCCATTTCCGGTGATAAGCAAGTTCATCCATTACGTTGTCTTCAACAAGGTAATCCACATCATCCAAGTCCGAGTATGCCATTCTACCGACCCCCTTCAAATGATCGCTCGAGAATTGCCTTAGGCTGGTTTAAAGAGTTTCAATGATCTCTGAATCAAAAGTAATTCTTTTTGCCACTTAAGGGGTTATATCTTCGAGTCACCTCCCCTAAGGTGTATCATTATGGTGTCATGGCAACTCAACTCCTCGCTACGTTGGCAATCGTTTACCACCTTCTTAGGTGTGGAATTGTTGTCTACCTAGTGAACCCTCGTCATCTGTTCCACTCCATCTCTCTAGAGGTGTGCTTCGTGTCTCAACCCGAGAGATGATCCTATGTCTCATTCCGTGAGTTGTTCGATCTTCGAGAAGATCGACCCTTCTAGAGTCTCCTTCTTCCCTCCATGTCATGTTGGCAGGATTTCTCAGAGCAAGACTTGAAGACAATGATGGTGATCGAATCAACGTTCCTATGAAGTGCAACCTGGATCGTGAAGATTGTACTAGTTGCGTTCCCCCTTCACCTTACCCTACGCTTGAATCTCGGGACGAGATTTTTGTTTAGTGGGGGTGAGTTGTCACATCCCTAGCTTCTGGTAATGCTCTAGGCTAGCTTCATGTGTGCATCATGTTTAAATTCTGAAATTTGAACTGAGGAATTTTGGAAGCCTCAAAAACTTAAATAAAAGAGGGGCAAAAACCCTAGAAATCTCATTCATTGCTCCAAAAATGCCCTCTTAAATGTTTGATAATTTTTGGTAAGGGTTCTGGTCCCAACCAAAATATTGAACATTTTTAAGGATTTATTTTTGGGACTTTGGATTTAATTCATTAGCTATTTGAATTTGAGTTATATTCATATAATTAGAATATAATTTCAAATACCCCTGAAATATTTTATAAGCTTTTGGAAAAGTCCATCTAGCAATATAAAAATATTCAGAGGAGTTTTTGGGCATTGTTTGAATTATTTTTAAATTCAAAACAGTGGCAAAAGAATTAAATAAAAACAAAACAGAACAGAAAAATATAAAACAGAATTTACCTGGACCTTACCTGGCAGCCACCCACAGCCCAACACTGTGCAGCCCACCTGCGCAGGCCCAGCCCACCTCCTTCCCCCCCTTGTCCTCTTCCTCCTCTGCCAGGAGGACGAACAGAGGCGAGGCGTGGCGCGCGCCGACGCTGCCTCGGCCACCTCCTGCTTCCCCCTGGCCACCTCCTGCTTCCTCTCGTCGCCCTGGACTCCGTCCGCAACGCCATGCAGCCCCTGGCCCTTCTCACTCCCTCTGAACTGTTCCCCTCTTCTTCCCATGCCGTTGGGCCGCTCTAGCCATTGCTTCCGCCGGAGCCGAGATGCTCCGCCGCACGGACTCGTCGCCGGCGAAATCCCGGTGACCATTTGGTCACGGGCGTGCACCGTTGCGCTAGCCGTGACCCGTAGAGCCCCTCCAGCGCCTCAGCTCCCTCGTTTGTGAGCTGCAGCGCCAGTCCCGCGAACCCCCGAGCTCCGGCCGCCGCCTCGGGCTTCATTCCGGCAAACCCCGGCCACCCCCGCACCTCCCGTTGGTCCCCCTAGATGCGCACGGGCACGGGCTACCTCCTGGTGCCCTTGGCGCGTCGATCCATCGCCTCTGGCGTAACTCCGGCGAGCCACCGCCGCTCTGGGTCGTCGCCGTCGTCCAACCACCGGCAAATCCAACGTGGCGGGTCATTAGGGCCTAACCACCCCGCTAACCCAGGACTAGGGCCACTGACAGGTGGGCCCTACCCTTTAATTAACCCGGCTAACCATTTAGTTAAGTCAATTAAACTCTGTTAAATCACTGTGCAGCTGACATGTGGGTCCCATAGGTCAGATTTGACCTGGACAACGCCGTTGACTTGCTGACGTCACTGTGAAGTCATGCTGACGCAGTAAATTCATTTCTGGATTTATTATTATTCAGGAAATTACAGAAAATAGCTAAAACTTCTAAAAATCATAGAAATTCAACCGTAACTCCAAATTAAATAATTTATATATGAAAAATTATCAGAAAAATTCAAGGAATCCATCTGTACCATTTTCATGCATGTTAGAACAACTTATAGATGCTGTTAGCACAAATCATATAAAGGGCATTTAAATAATCACATATGGAGTTTGAATTTGAATCTTGTATTCAAACCAACTTCATTTAATCTGTTGCTAGTTGCATTAGCTCAAAACACATTCATTTTGCCATGTCATGATCATGCATCATATTGTGCATTGCATTGATTGTGTTCCCTTCTGTGTTGCCGGTATTTGTCCCCTCTCGATAGACGTGATACCGATGATGTGATCGTTGACACTGATGAAGACTCAATGCTATCTTCAGAAGTGCCAGGCAAGCAAAACCCCCTTGTTCATTCCGATACAATCCTACTCTCTCGCTCCTGCTCTCTTTTACTGCATTAGGACAACACCGATTCAACTGTTACTTGCTGCGGTAGCTGAACCCCTTTATCCTTTGCATGACCTGTCGTTGCCACAGTAAATAGATGAAACCCACTAGCATGAGTAGGAGTTGTTTGAGCCCTGTTGTGCCTACTCATTCTTGCTTGTTTGTCATGCCTGCTACTGCTTAGAGTTGAGTCAGGTCTGATTCATCGGGGATGAATCAGAGGCGTGTGAACATGTCCTACTGTGTGTGAGCTAAGTGTGTGAACACGTTTTGGTAAAGGTAGCGGTGAGAGGCCATGTAGGAGTACATGGTGGGTTGTCTCATTGCAGCCGTCCTCAGGAACTGAGTTCTGTGTTTGTGATCCATGATTCAGCTACTACCACGCATTGGGCCCGAAACCAATGGACCCTCTCGGCTTCTTGATCACCCTTGTCCTCTGTCCAGGAGTTGCAAGTAGTTTCTGGTGTTTGTAGTATGCTGGAGGCCGTGCACAGCGCTGACCGTAGGGGTGGGCTGTGATGCGGTAGGCACGTGGCCGGGTATACCGGGCGCCCGTTTGGTGTCACGGAACCCTGTTCACATCGTTTGGGGCTGTGAGCGAAACTCCGGCCGGATCTCCTCATGGATGGAACCCGAATAGGCGATAAACCTGGACTAGAGACTTGAGTGTTTAGGTAGGCCGTGGCCGACACCCACGTTGGGCTTCCGCTTGAAGGTTGCCGAGTACATGTCGTGTAAACGACGGTAAGTGGTGAGAGCGTGTGTGAAGAAGTACACCCCTGCAGGGTTAACATTATCTATTCGAATAGCCGTGTCCGCGGAAAAGGACTTCTGGGTTGCTTATATCAGTTCATAGACAAGTGAAAGTGGATACTCTAAAATACGCAAGATAAGCGTGAGTGCTATGGATGGCGTTCTCGTAGGGGAACGGGAGCGAATCCATAGTGGTGTATTGATATGGTGAATATGTGGACTCGTGTGCGCCACCTCAAAAGAGTCGCTTGCAGTCGTAGTTTAGGATAGCCACCGAGTCAAAGCTGGCTTGCTGCAGTTAAACCCCACCATCCCCTTTGTTGATAATGATGCATATGTAGATAGTTCTGATGTAAGTCTTGCTGGGTACATTTGTACTCACGTTTGCCTATTTTATGTTTTTGCAGAGAGACTTCGGTCTCACTAGTAGTTTCGCGTGGACTTCGACGTTTAGCTTGTTACCTCAGCTACGATCTTGTGCCCTCGGCAGGATCTGATAGATAGTCAGGCTTCTCAGCCTTTTTCATTTATAGATGTCTGTACTCAGACATGATAGCTTCCGCTTGTGCTTTGACTTGTATGCTCTGATTGTTGGGTCGTGAGACCCATGTTTGTAATGTCTCGCTCCTCGGAGCCTAATGAATAATTACTTGAGTCGTAGAGACATGTTGTGATGCCATGTTGTATTTGCACATATCGAGCATATTGTGTGTATGTTATTGAAATGCTTGGTATGTGTGGGATCTGACCATCTAGTTGTTTATCTTTAGTAGCCTCTCTTACCGGGAAATGTCTTCTAGTGTTTCCACTGAGCCATGGTAGCTTGCTACTGCTCCGGAACACTTAGGCTGGCCGGCATGTGTCCTTCTTCGTTCCTGTGTCTGTCCCTTCGGGGAAATGTCACGCGATGAATACCGGAGTCCTGTTAGCCCGCTACAGCCCGGTTCACCGGAGTCCTGCTAGCCCAGTGCTACAGCCTGGATTCACTCGCTGATGACCGACACGTTCGATGCTGGGTCATGGATGCCTGTCCCTGTAAGTTTGTGCCACTTTGGATTTACGACTAGCCATGTCAGCCCGGGCTCCTTATCATATGGATGCTAGCGACACTGTCATATACGTGTGCCAAAAGGCGCAAACGGTCCCGGGTAACGGTAAGGCGACACCCGTGGGAATACCGTGCGTGAGGCCGCAAAGTGATATGAAGTGTTACATGCTAGATCTATGTGGCATTGAGTCGGGGTCCTGACAGCGCCGTCGAACGGAGAAACGATGCACTTCCTCCCTTTCCCCGACGGACGGTATACGGCCGGATTAGTGACCAACGGTGAGAGAGAGAGAGAGGCCACCGCAGCCTTGTGTGAGATACTCTGAAGAGTGACAAACCAGGAAGGCAGGCTCCATTGTATATAGTGAGCGGACTACCTTTTTCTCCATAAAAATTGTTTTATATTCCATGTACGTGCCATTGAGCGCTATAGTTTTATTTTAAAATAACGCGGCAACGCGTCAAGTTGAAATTTGTTTCGTGCACGTGTGGTACACGACCTCCCTAGGTAAACAACCGCTACAGGCGTTCAAATTAGCACGTGGGCTGCCATTTCGTAAAGAAATGAGCTCCACCGTGTACCCGTGCGGGTGTGGCTGGGCACGAAGCGTGAGTACGTGCACGGTGCACCTATTCTCTTCTTGTATACGTACACCACCTACGTGGGGTTGTGTGAGAGAGATACAAACCTAGAGAGATATAGTGTGTGGGTTCTT